>NW_027225125.1:0-232300 GCF_041296235.1 Equus asinus
CAGACAAGCCAGAATCACCTGCAGGGTATGCCGGAACCACCTCTCAGACGTGCCAGAACCCCTTGTCGGACACTCCGGAATCACCTGTCAGGCATGCCGGGAACCACCTCTCGAGCGTGCCAGAATGACGTGCCAGAGACACCGGATGCACCTGCCGAGCACGCCGGAACCTCCTCTTCGACTCGCCGGAACCACCAGCCAGAGACGCCAAAATCCCCTGCCAGGTAGGCCAGAATCACATGGCGGACGCTCCGGAATCTCCCGCCGGGAAGGTAGGAACCACCTCTCAAACATACTGGAAGCACGTGCCGGACATGCCGGCACCACGTACTGGACAGACCAGAAACACTGCCGGACCTGCCTGAACCACCTGCTGAGCACACCGGAACAACTTGCTCGACTCGCTGGAGCCACCTGCTGGACACCCCAAAATCACCAGCCAGCTATGCCAGAACCACTTGCCGTACACTCCGGAATCACCTGCTGGTTACACCAGAGCCACTTGGTGGACAATCCAGAATCACCTGCCGGACATGCCAGAACCACCTGTCACACATGCCGGAACCACGTGCCTGACACGCCGGAACCACCTCGCGGACAGACCGGAACCACCTACCAGACATGCCTGAACCACCTGCCGAGCATGCCGGAACCACCTGCCGGACACGCCAAAACCACCTGCGGGCTAGGCCAGAACCACTTGTAGGACTCTCCTGGAGCACCTGCCGGGCATGCGGGAACCACCTCTCAGACGTGCCAGAACCACGTGCGGCACATGACGGAACCCATTACCGGACAGACCGGAACCACCTGCTGGACACGCCAGAATCACCTGCCAAGAACACCGGAACCACCTGAACAGCTCGCCAGAAACACCTGCCGGACATGCCAAAATCACCTGCCGGCTACACCAGAACCTCTTGCCGGACACTCCGGAATCACCTGCCAGACATGATGCAACCAAATGTCAGACGTGCCAGAACCACGTGCCAGAGACACCGGATGCAACTGCCGAGCATGCCGGAACCTCCTGCTCAACTCGCTGTAACCACCTGCCGGGGACGCCAAAATCACCTGTCAGCTAGGCCAGAACCACGTGGCGGACTCTATGGAATCACCCGCCGGGCATGCCGGAACCAGCTCTCAGACGTGCCAGAAGCACGTGCCGGACACGCCGGAACCACCTACTAGAGAGACCGGAACCACCTGCCAGACCCGCCTGAACCACCTGCTGAGTACGCTGGAACAACCTGCTCTACTCGCTGGAGCCACCTGCTGGACACGCCAAAATCACCTGATGGCTACGCCAGCACCACTCGGCAGACAAGCCAGAATCACCTGCAGGGTATGCCGGAACCACCTCTCAGACGTGCCAGAACCCCTTGTCGGACACTCCGGAATCACCTGTCAGGCATGCCGGAACCACCTCTCGAGCGTGCCAGAATGACGTGCCAGAGACACCGGATGCACCTGCCGAGCACGCCGGAACCTCCTCTTCGACTCGCCGGAACCACCAGCCAGAGACGCCAAAATCCCCTGCCAGGTAGGCCAGAATCACATGGCGGACGCTCCGGAATCTCCCGCCGGGAAGGTAGGAACCACCTCTCAAACATACTGGAAGCACGTGCCGGACATGCCGGCACCACGTACTGGACAGACCAGAAACACCTGCCGGACCTGCCTGAACCACCTGCTGAGCACACCGGAACAACTTGCTCGACTCGCTGGAGCCACCTGCTGGACACCCCAAAATCACCAGCCAGCTATGCCAGAACCACTTGCCGTACACTCCGGAATCACCTGCTGGTTACACCAGAGCCACTTGGTGGACAATCCAGAATCACCTGCCGGACATGCCAGAACCACCTGTCACACATGCCGGAACCACGTGCCTGACACGCCGGAACCACCTCGCGGACAGACCGGAACCACCTACCAGACATGCCTGAACCACCTGCCGAGCATGCCGGAACCACCTGCCGGACACGCCAAAACCACCTGCGGGCTAGGCCAGAACCACTTGTAGGACTCTCCTGGAGCACCTGCCGGGCATGCGGGAACCACCTCTCAGACGTGCCAGAACCACGTGCGGCACATGACGGAACCCATTACCGGACAGACCGGAACCACCTGCTGGACACGCCAGAATCACCTGCCAAGAACACCGGAACCACCTGAACAGCTCGCCAGAAACACCTGCCGGACATGCCAAAATCACCTGCCGGCTACACCAGAACCTCTTGCCGGACACTCCGGAATCACCTGCCAGACATGATGCAACCAAATGTCAGACGTGCCAGAACCACGTGCCAGAGACACCGGATGCAACTGCCGAGCATGCCGGAACCTCCTGCTCAACTCGCTGTAACCACCTGCCGGGGACGCCAAAATCACCTGTCAGCTAGGCCAGAACCACGTGGCGGACTCTATGGAATCACCCGCCGGGCATGCCGGAACCAGCTCTCAGACGTGCCAGAAGCACGTGCCGGACACGCCGGAACCACCTACTAGAGAGACCGGAACCACCTGCCAGACCCGCCTGAACCACCTGCTGAGTACGCTGGAACAACCTGCTCTACTCGCTGGAGCCACCTGCTGGACACGCCAAAATCACCTGATGGCTACGCCAGCACCACTCGGCAGACAAGCCAGAATCACCTGCAGGGTATGCCGGAACCACCTCTCAGACGTGCCAGAACCCCTTGTCGGACACTCCGGAATCACCTGTCAGGCATGCCGGAACCACCTCTCGAGCGTGCCAGAATGACGTGCCAGAGACACCGGATGCACCTGCCGAGCACGCCGGAACCTCCTCTTCGACTCGCCGGAACCACCAGCCAGAGACGCCAAAATCCCCTGCCAGGTAGGCCAGAATCACATGGCGGACGCTCCGGAATCTCCCGCCGGGAAGGTAGGAACCACCTCTCAAACATACTGGAAGCACGTGCCGGACATGCCGGCACCACGTACTGGACAGACCAGAAACACCTGCCGGACCTGCCTGAACCACCTGCTGAGCACACCGGAACAACTTGCTCGACTCGCTGGAGCCACCTGCTGGACACCCCAAAATCACCAGCCAGCTATGCCAGAACCACTTGCCGTACACTCCGGAATCACCTGCTGGTTACACCAGAGCCACTTGGTGGACAATCCAGAATCACCTGCCGGACATGCCAGAACCACCTGTCACACATGCCGGAACCACGTGCCTGACACGCCGGAACCACCTCGCGGACAGACCGGAACCACCTACCAGACATGCCTGAACCACCTGCCGAGCATGCCGGAACCACCTGCCGGACACGCCAAAACCACCTGCGGGCTAGGCCAGAACCACTTGTAGGACTCTCCTGGAGCACCTGCCGGGCATGCGGGAACCACCTCTCAGACGTGCCAGAACCACGTGCGGCACATGACGGAACCCATTACCGGACAGACCGGAACCACCTGCTGGACACGCCAGAATCACCTGCCAAGAACACCGGAACCACCTGAACAGCTCGCCAGAAACACCTGCCGGACATGCCAAAATCACCTGCCGGCTACACCAGAACCTCTTGCCGGACACTCCGGAATCACCTGCCAGACATGATGCAACCAAATGTCAGACGTGCCAGAACCACGTGCCAGAGACACCGGATGCAACTGCCGAGCATGCCGGAACCTCCTGCTCAACTCGCTGTAACCACCTGCCGGGGACGCCAAAATCACCTGTCAGCTAGGCCAGAACCACGTGGCGGACTCTATGGAATCACCCGCCGGGCATGCCGGAACCAGCTCTCAGACGTGCCAGAAGCACGTGCCGGACACGCCGGAACCACCTACTAGAGAGACCGGAACCACCTGCCAGACCCGCCTGAACCACCTGCTGAGTACGCTGGAACAACCTGCTCTACTCGCTGGAGCCACCTGCTGGACACGCCAAAATCACCTGATGGCTACGCCAGCACCACTCGGCAGACAAGCCAGAATCACCTGCAGGGTATGCCGGAACCACCTCTCAGACGTGCCAGAACCCCTTGTCGGACACTCCGGAATCACCTGTCAGGCATGCCGGAACCACCTCTCGAGCGTGCCAGAATGACGTGCCAGAGACACCGGATGCACCTGCCGAGCACGCCGGAACCTCCTCTTCGACTCGCCGGAACCACCAGCCAGAGACGCCAAAATCCCCTGCCAGGTAGGCCAGAATCACATGGCGGACGCTCCGGAATCTCCCGCCGGGAAGGTAGGAACCACCTCTCAAACATACTGGAAGCACGTGCCGGACATGCCGGCACCACGTACTGGACAGACCAGAAACACCTGCCGGACCTGCCTGAACCACCTGCTGAGCACACCGGAACAACTTGCTCGACTCGCTGGAGCCACCTGCTGGACACCCCAAAATCACCAGCCAGCTATGCCAGAACCACTTGCCGTACACTCCGGAATCACCTGCTGGTTACACCAGAGCCACTTGGTGGACAATCCAGAATCACCTGCCGGACATGCCAGAACCACCTGTCACACATGCCGGAACCACGTGCCTGACACGCCGGAACCACCTCGCGGACAGACCGGAACCACCTACCAGACATGCCTGAACCACCTGCCGAGCATGCCGGAACCACCTGCCGGACACGCCAAAACCACCTGCGGGCTAGGCCAGAACCACTTGTAGGACTCTCCTGGAGCACCTGCCGGGCATGCGGGAACCACCTCTCAGACGTGCCAGAACCACGTGCGGCACATGACGGAACCCATTACCGGACAGACCGGAACCACCTGCTGGACACGCCAGAATCACCTGCCAAGAACACCGGAACCACCTGAACAGCTCGCCAGAAACACCTGCCGGACATGCCAAAATCACCTGCCGGCTACACCAGAACCTCTTGCCGGACACTCCGGAATCACCTGCCAGACATGATGCAACCAAATGTCAGACGTGCCAGAACCACGTGCCAGAGACACCGGATGCAACTGCCGAGCATGCCGGAACCTCCTGCTCAACTCGCTGTAACCACCTGCCGGGGACGCCAAAATCACCTGTCAGCTAGGCCAGAACCACGTGGCGGACTCTATGGAATCACCCGCCGGGCATGCCGGAACCAGCTCTCAGACGTGCCAGAAGCACGTGCCGGACACGCCGGAACCACCTACTAGAGAGACCGGAACCACCTGCCAGACCCGCCTGAACCACCTGCTGAGTACGCTGGAACAACCTGCTCTACTCGCTGGAGCCACCTGCTGGACACGCCAAAATCACCTGATGGCTACGCCAGCACCACTCGGCAGACAAGCCAGAATCACCTGCAGGGTATGCCGGAACCACCTCTCAGACGTGCCAGAACCCCTTGTCGGACACTCCGGAATCACCTGTCAGGCATGCCGGAACCACCTCTCGAGCGTGCCAGAATGACGTGCCAGAGACACCGGATGCACCTGCCGAGCACGCCGGAACCTCCTCTTCGACTCGCCGGAACCACCAGCCAGAGACGCCAAAATCCCCTGCCAGGTAGGCCAGAATCACATGGCGGACGCTCCGGAATCTCCCGCCGGGAAGGTAGGAACCACCTCTCAAACATACTGGAAGCACGTGCCGGACATGCCGGCACCACGTACTGGACAGACCAGAAACACCTGCCGGACCTGCCTGAACCACCTGCTGAGCACACCGGAACAACTTGCTCGACTCGCTGGAGCCACCTGCTGGACACCCCAAAATCACCAGCCAGCTATGCCAGAACCACTTGCCGTACACTCCGGAATCACCTGCTGGTTACACCAGAGCCACTTGGTGGACAATCCAGAATCACCTGCCGGACATGCCAGAACCACCTGTCACACATGCCGGAACCACGTGCCTGACACGCCGGAACCACCTCGCGGACAGACCGGAACCACCTACCAGACATGCCTGAACCACCTGCCGAGCATGCCGGAACCACCTGCCGGACACGCCAAAACCACCTGCGGGCTAGGCCAGAACCACTTGTAGGACTCTCCTGGAGCACCTGCCGGGCATGCGGGAACCACCTCTCAGACGTGCCAGAACCACGTGCGGCACATGACGGAACCCATTACCGGACAGACCGGAACCACCTGCTGGACACGCCAGAATCACCTGCCAAGAACACCGGAACCACCTGAACAGCTCGCCAGAAACACCTGCCGGACATGCCAAAATCACCTGCCGGCTACACCAGAACCTCTTGCCGGACACTCCGGAATCACCTGCCAGACATGATGCAACCAAATGTCAGACGTGCCAGAACCACGTGCCAGAGACACCGGATGCAACTGCCGAGCATGCCGGAACCTCCTGCTCAACTCGCTGTAACCACCTGCCGGGGACGCCAAAATCACCTGTCAGCTAGGCCAGAACCACGTGGCGGACTCTATGGAATCACCCGCCGGGCATGCCGGAACCAGCTCTCAGACGTGCCAGAAGCACGTGCCGGACACGCCGGAACCACCTACTAGAGAGACCGGAACCACCTGCCAGACCCGCCTGAACCACCTGCTGAGTACGCTGGAACAACCTGCTCTACTCGCTGGAGCCACCTGCTGGACACGCCAAAATCACCTGATGGCTACGCCAGCACCACTCGGCAGACAAGCCAGAATCACCTGCAGGGTATGCCGGAACCACCTCTCAGACGTGCCAGAACCCCTTGTCGGACACTCCGGAATCACCTGTCAGGCATGCCGGAACCACCTCTCGAGCGTGCCAGAATGACGTGCCAGAGACACCGGATGCACCTGCCGAGCACGCCGGAACCTCCTCTTCGACTCGCCGGAACCACCAGCCAGAGACGCCAAAATCCCCTGCCAGGTAGGCCAGAATCACATGGCGGACGCTCCGGAATCTCCCGCCGGGAAGGTAGGAACCACCTCTCAAACATACTGGAAGCACGTGCCGGACATGCCGGCACCACGTACTGGACAGACCAGAAACACCTGCCGGACCTGCCTGAACCACCTGCTGAGCACACCGGAACAACTTGCTCGACTCGCTGGAGCCACCTGCTGGACACCCCAAAATCACCAGCCAGCTATGCCAGAACCACTTGCCGTACACTCCGGAATCACCTGCTGGTTACACCAGAGCCACTTGGTGGACAATCCAGAATCACCTGCCGGACATGCCAGAACCACCTGTCACACATGCCGGAACCACGTGCCTGACACGCCGGAACCACCTCGCGGACAGACCGGAACCACCTACCAGACATGCCTGAACCACCTGCCGAGCATGCCGGAACCACCTGCCGGACACGCCAAAACCACCTGCGGGCTAGGCCAGAACCACTTGTAGGACTCTCCTGGAGCACCTGCCGGGCATGCGGGAACCACCTCTCAGACGTGCCAGAACCACGTGCGGCACATGACGGAACCCATTACCGGACAGACCGGAACCACCTGCTGGACACGCCAGAATCACCTGCCAAGAACACCGGAACCACCTGAACAGCTCGCCAGAAACACCTGCCGGACATGCCAAAATCACCTGCCGGCTACACCAGAACCTCTTGCCGGACACTCCGGAATCACCTGCCAGACATGATGCAACCAAATGTCAGACGTGCCAGAACCACGTGCCAGAGACACCGGATGCAACTGCCGAGCATGCCGGAACCTCCTGCTCAACTCGCTGTAACCACCTGCCGGGGACGCCAAAATCACCTGTCAGCTAGGCCAGAACCACGTGGCGGACTCTATGGAATCACCCGCCGGGCATGCCGGAACCAGCTCTCAGACGTGCCAGAAGCACGTGCCGGACACGCCGGAACCACCTACTAGAGAGACCGGAACCACCTGCCAGACCCGCCTGAACCACCTGCTGAGTACGCTGGAACAACCTGCTCTACTCGCTGGAGCCACCTGCTGGACACGCCAAAATCACCTGATGGCTACGCCAGCACCACTCGGCAGACAAGCCAGAATCACCTGCAGGGTATGCCGGAACCACCTCTCAGACGTGCCAGAACCCCTTGTCGGACACTCCGGAATCACCTGTCAGGCATGCCGGAACCACCTCTCGAGCGTGCCAGAATGACGTGCCAGAGACACCGGATGCACCTGCCGAGCACGCCGGAACCTCCTCTTCGACTCGCCGGAACCACCAGCCAGAGACGCCAAAATCCCCTGCCAGGTAGGCCAGAATCACATGGCGGACGCTCCGGAATCTCCCGCCGGGAAGGTAGGAACCACCTCTCAAACATACTGGAAGCACGTGCCGGACATGCCGGCACCACGTACTGGACAGACCAGAAACACCTGCCGGACCTGCCTGAACCACCTGCTGAGCACACCGGAACAACTTGCTCGACTCGCTGGAGCCACCTGCTGGACACCCCAAAATCACCAGCCAGCTATGCCAGAACCACTTGCCGTACACTCCGGAATCACCTGCTGGTTACACCAGAGCCACTTGGTGGACAATCCAGAATCACCTGCCGGACATGCCAGAACCACCTGTCACACATGCCGGAACCACGTGCCTGACACGCCGGAACCACCTCGCGGACAGACCGGAACCACCTACCAGACATGCCTGAACCACCTGCCGAGCATGCCGGAACCACCTGCCGGACACGCCAAAACCACCTGCGGGCTAGGCCAGAACCACTTGTAGGACTCTCCTGGAGCACCTGCCGGGCATGCGGGAACCACCTCTCAGACGTGCCAGAACCACGTGCGGCACATGACGGAACCCATTACCGGACAGACCGGAACCACCTGCTGGACACGCCAGAATCACCTGCCAAGAACACCGGAACCACCTGAACAGCTCGCCAGAAACACCTGCCGGACATGCCAAAATCACCTGCCGGCTACACCAGAACCTCTTGCCGGACACTCCGGAATCACCTGCCAGACATGATGCAACCAAATGTCAGACGTGCCAGAACCACGTGCCAGAGACACCGGATGCAACTGCCGAGCATGCCGGAACCTCCTGCTCAACTCGCTGTAACCACCTGCCGGGGACGCCAAAATCACCTGTCAGCTAGGCCAGAACCACGTGGCGGACTCTATGGAATCACCCGCCGGGCATGCCGGAACCAGCTCTCAGACGTGCCAGAAGCACGTGCCGGACACGCCGGAACCACCTACTAGAGAGACCGGAACCACCTGCCAGACCCGCCTGAACCACCTGCTGAGTACGCTGGAACAACCTGCTCTACTCGCTGGAGCCACCTGCTGGACACGCCAAAATCACCTGATGGCTACGCCAGCACCACTCGGCAGACAAGCCAGAATCACCTGCAGGGTATGCCGGAACCACCTCTCAGACGTGCCAGAACCCCTTGTCGGACACTCCGGAATCACCTGTCAGGCATGCCGGAACCACCTCTCGAGCGTGCCAGAATGACGTGCCAGAGACACCGGATGCACCTGCCGAGCACGCCGGAACCTCCTCTTCGACTCGCCGGAACCACCAGCCAGAGACGCCAAAATCCCCTGCCAGGTAGGCCAGAATCACATGGCGGACGCTCCGGAATCTCCCGCCGGGAAGGTAGGAACCACCTCTCAAACATACTGGAAGCACGTGCCGGACATGCCGGCACCACGTACTGGACAGACCAGAAACACCTGCCGGACCTGCCTGAACCACCTGCTGAGCACACCGGAACAACTTGCTCGACTCGCTGGAGCCACCTGCTGGACACCCCAAAATCACCAGCCAGCTATGCCAGAACCACTTGCCGTACACTCCGGAATCACCTGCTGGTTACACCAGAGCCACTTGGTGGACAATCCAGAATCACCTGCCGGACATGCCAGAACCACCTGTCACACATGCCGGAACCACGTGCCTGACACGCCGGAACCACCTCGCGGACAGACCGGAACCACCTACCAGACATGCCTGAACCACCTGCCGAGCATGCCGGAACCACCTGCCGGACACGCCAAAACCACCTGCGGGCTAGGCCAGAACCACTTGTAGGACTCTCCTGGAGCACCTGCCGGGCATGCGGGAACCACCTCTCAGACGTGCCAGAACCACGTGCGGCACATGACGGAACCCATTACCGGACAGACCGGAACCACCTGCTGGACACGCCAGAATCACCTGCCAAGAACACCGGAACCACCTGAACAGCTCGCCAGAAACACCTGCCGGACATGCCAAAATCACCTGCCGGCTACACCAGAACCTCTTGCCGGACACTCCGGAATCACCTGCCAGACATGATGCAACCAAATGTCAGACGTGCCAGAACCACGTGCCAGAGACACCGGATGCAACTGCCGAGCATGCCGGAACCTCCTGCTCAACTCGCTGTAACCACCTGCCGGGGACGCCAAAATCACCTGTCAGCTAGGCCAGAACCACGTGGCGGACTCTATGGAATCACCCGCCGGGCATGCCGGAACCAGCTCTCAGACGTGCCAGAAGCACGTGCCGGACACGCCGGAACCACCTACTAGAGAGACCGGAACCACCTGCCAGACCCGCCTGAACCACCTGCTGAGTACGCTGGAACAACCTGCTCTACTCGCTGGAGCCACCTGCTGGACACGCCAAAATCACCTGATGGCTACGCCAGCACCACTCGGCAGACAAGCCAGAATCACCTGCAGGGTATGCCGGAACCACCTCTCAGACGTGCCAGAACCCCTTGTCGGACACTCCGGAATCACCTGTCAGGCATGCCGGAACCACCTCTCGAGCGTGCCAGAATGACGTGCCAGAGACACCGGATGCACCTGCCGAGCACGCCGGAACCTCCTCTTCGACTCGCCGGAACCACCAGCCAGAGACGCCAAAATCCCCTGCCAGGTAGGCCAGAATCACATGGCGGACGCTCCGGAATCTCCCGCCGGGAAGGTAGGAACCACCTCTCAAACATACTGGAAGCACGTGCCGGACATGCCGGCACCACGTACTGGACAGACCAGAAACACCTGCCGGACCTGCCTGAACCACCTGCTGAGCACACCGGAACAACTTGCTCGACTCGCTGGAGCCACCTGCTGGACACCCCAAAATCACCAGCCAGCTATGCCAGAACCACTTGCCGTACACTCCGGAATCACCTGCTGGTTACACCAGAGCCACTTGGTGGACAATCCAGAATCACCTGCCGGACATGCCAGAACCACCTGTCACACATGCCGGAACCACGTGCCTGACACGCCGGAACCACCTCGCGGACAGACCGGAACCACCTACCAGACATGCCTGAACCACCTGCCGAGCATGCCGGAACCACCTGCCGGACACGCCAAAACCACCTGCGGGCTAGGCCAGAACCACTTGTAGGACTCTCCTGGAGCACCTGCCGGGCATGCGGGAACCACCTCTCAGACGTGCCAGAACCACGTGCGGCACATGACGGAACCCATTACCGGACAGACCGGAACCACCTGCTGGACACGCCAGAATCACCTGCCAAGAACACCGGAACCACCTGAACAGCTCGCCAGAAACACCTGCCGGACATGCCAAAATCACCTGCCGGCTACACCAGAACCTCTTGCCGGACACTCCGGAATCACCTGCCAGACATGATGCAACCAAATGTCAGACGTGCCAGAACCACGTGCCAGAGACACCGGATGCAACTGCCGAGCATGCCGGAACCTCCTGCTCAACTCGCTGTAACCACCTGCCGGGGACGCCAAAATCACCTGTCAGCTAGGCCAGAACCACGTGGCGGACTCTATGGAATCACCCGCCGGGCATGCCGGAACCAGCTCTCAGACGTGCCAGAAGCACGTGCCGGACACGCCGGAACCACCTACTAGAGAGACCGGAACCACCTGCCAGACCCGCCTGAACCACCTGCTGAGTACGCTGGAACAACCTGCTCTACTCGCTGGAGCCACCTGCTGGACACGCCAAAATCACCTGATGGCTACGCCAGCACCACTCGGCAGACAAGCCAGAATCACCTGCAGGGTATGCCGGAACCACCTCTCAGACGTGCCAGAACCCCTTGTCGGACACTCCGGAATCACCTGTCAGGCATGCCGGAACCACCTCTCGAGCGTGCCAGAATGACGTGCCAGAGACACCGGATGCACCTGCCGAGCACGCCGGAACCTCCTCTTCGACTCGCCGGAACCACCAGCCAGAGACGCCAAAATCCCCTGCCAGGTAGGCCAGAATCACATGGCGGACGCTCCGGAATCTCCCGCCGGGAAGGTAGGAACCACCTCTCAAACATACTGGAAGCACGTGCCGGACATGCCGGCACCACGTACTGGACAGACCAGAAACACCTGCCGGACCTGCCTGAACCACCTGCTGAGCACACCGGAACAACTTGCTCGACTCGCTGGAGCCACCTGCTGGACACCCCAAAATCACCAGCCAGCTATGCCAGAACCACTTGCCGTACACTCCGGAATCACCTGCTGGTTACACCAGAGCCACTTGGTGGACAATCCAGAATCACCTGCCGGACATGCCAGAACCACCTGTCACACATGCCGGAACCACGTGCCTGACACGCCGGAACCACCTCGCGGACAGACCGGAACCACCTACCAGACATGCCTGAACCACCTGCCGAGCATGCCGGAACCACCTGCCGGACACGCCAAAACCACCTGCGGGCTAGGCCAGAACCACTTGTAGGACTCTCCTGGAGCACCTGCCGGGCATGCGGGAACCACCTCTCAGACGTGCCAGAACCACGTGCGGCACATGACGGAACCCATTACCGGACAGACCGGAACCACCTGCTGGACACGCCAGAATCACCTGCCAAGAACACCGGAACCACCTGAACAGCTCGCCAGAAACACCTGCCGGACATGCCAAAATCACCTGCCGGCTACACCAGAACCTCTTGCCGGACACTCCGGAATCACCTGCCAGACATGATGCAACCAAATGTCAGACGTGCCAGAACCACGTGCCAGAGACACCGGATGCAACTGCCGAGCATGCCGGAACCTCCTGCTCAACTCGCTGTAACCACCTGCCGGGGACGCCAAAATCACCTGTCAGCTAGGCCAGAACCACGTGGCGGACTCTATGGAATCACCCGCCGGGCATGCCGGAACCAGCTCTCAGACGTGCCAGAAGCACGTGCCGGACACGCCGGAACCACCTACTAGAGAGACCGGAACCACCTGCCAGACCCGCCTGAACCACCTGCTGAGTACGCTGGAACAACCTGCTCTACTCGCTGGAGCCACCTGCTGGACACGCCAAAATCACCTGATGGCTACGCCAGCACCACTCGGCAGACAAGCCAGAATCACCTGCAGGGTATGCCGGAACCACCTCTCAGACGTGCCAGAACCCCTTGTCGGACACTCCGGAATCACCTGTCAGGCATGCCGGAACCACCTCTCGAGCGTGCCAGAATGACGTGCCAGAGACACCGGATGCACCTGCCGAGCACGCCGGAACCTCCTCTTCGACTCGCCGGAACCACCAGCCAGAGACGCCAAAATCCCCTGCCAGGTAGGCCAGAATCACATGGCGGACGCTCCGGAATCTCCCGCCGGGAAGGTAGGAACCACCTCTCAAACATACTGGAAGCACGTGCCGGACATGCCGGCACCACGTACTGGACAGACCAGAAACACCTGCCGGACCTGCCTGAACCACCTGCTGAGCACACCGGAACAACTTGCTCGACTCGCTGGAGCCACCTGCTGGACACCCCAAAATCACCAGCCAGCTATGCCAGAACCACTTGCCGTACACTCCGGAATCACCTGCTGGTTACACCAGAGCCACTTGGTGGACAATCCAGAATCACCTGCCGGACATGCCAGAACCACCTGTCACACATGCCGGAACCACGTGCCTGACACGCCGGAACCACCTCGCGGACAGACCGGAACCACCTACCAGACATGCCTGAACCACCTGCCGAGCATGCCGGAACCACCTGCCGGACACGCCAAAACCACCTGCGGGCTAGGCCAGAACCACTTGTAGGACTCTCCTGGAGCACCTGCCGGGCATGCGGGAACCACCTCTCAGACGTGCCAGAACCACGTGCGGCACATGACGGAACCCATTACCGGACAGACCGGAACCACCTGCTGGACACGCCAGAATCACCTGCCAAGAACACCGGAACCACCTGAACAGCTCGCCAGAAACACCTGCCGGACATGCCAAAATCACCTGCCGGCTACACCAGAACCTCTTGCCGGACACTCCGGAATCACCTGCCAGACATGATGCAACCAAATGTCAGACGTGCCAGAACCACGTGCCAGAGACACCGGATGCAACTGCCGAGCATGCCGGAACCTCCTGCTCAACTCGCTGTAACCACCTGCCGGGGACGCCAAAATCACCTGTCAGCTAGGCCAGAACCACGTGGCGGACTCTATGGAATCACCCGCCGGGCATGCCGGAACCAGCTCTCAGACGTGCCAGAAGCACGTGCCGGACA
This sequence comes from Equus asinus, assembly GCF_041296235.1. Taxonomy (NCBI): domain Eukaryota; kingdom Metazoa; phylum Chordata; class Mammalia; order Perissodactyla; family Equidae; genus Equus; species Equus asinus. Next base: position 14,373 of record NW_027225125.1, read on the forward strand.
CGCCGGAACCACCTACTAGAGAGACCGGAACCACCTGCCAGACCCGCCTGAACCACCTGCTGAGTACGCTGGAACAACCTGCTCTACTCGCTGGAGCCACCTGCTGGACACGCCAAAATCACCTGATGGCTACGCCAGCACCACTCGGCAGACAAGCCAGAATCACCTGCAGGGTATGCCGGAACCACCTCTCAGACGTGCCAGAACCCCTTGTCGGACACTCCGGAATCACCTGTCAGGCATGCCGGAACCACCTCTCGAGCGTGCCAGAATGACGTGCCAGAGACACCGGATGCACCTGCCGAGCACGCCGGAACCTCCTCTTCGACTCGCCGGAACCACCAGCCAGAGACGCCAAAATCCCCTGCCAGGTAGGCCAGAATCACATGGCGGACGCTCCGGAATCTCCCGCCGGGAAGGTAGGAACCACCTCTCAAACATACTGGAAGCACGTGCCGGACATGCCGGCACCACGTACTGGACAGACCAGAAACACCTGCCGGACCTGCCTGAACCACCTGCTGAGCACACCGGAACAACTTGCTCGACTCGCTGGAGCCACCTGCTGGACACCCCAAAATCACCAGCCAGCTATGCCAGAACCACTTGCCGTACACTCCGGAATCACCTGCTGGTTACACCAGAGCCACTTGGTGGACAATCCAGAATCACCTGCCGGACATGCCAGAACCACCTGTCACACATGCCGGAACCACGTGCCTGACACGCCGGAACCACCTCGCGGACAGACCGGAACCACCTACCAGACATGCCTGAACCACCTGCCGAGCATGCCGGAACCACCTGCCGGACACGCCAAAACCACCTGCGGGCTAGGCCAGAACCACTTGTAGGACTCTCCTGGAGCACCTGCCGGGCATGCGGGAACCACCTCTCAGACGTGCCAGAACCACGTGCGGCACATGACGGAACCCATTACCGGACAGACCGGAACCACCTGCTGGACACGCCAGAATCACCTGCCAAGAACACCGGAACCACCTGAACAGCTCGCCAGAAACACCTGCCGGACATGCCAAAATCACCTGCCGGCTACACCAGAACCTCTTGCCGGACACTCCGGAATCACCTGCCAGACATGATGCAACCAAATGTCAGACGTGCCAGAACCACGTGCCAGAGACACCGGATGCAACTGCCGAGCATGCCGGAACCTCCTGCTCAACTCGCTGTAACCACCTGCCGGGGACGCCAAAATCACCTGTCAGCTAGGCCAGAACCACGTGGCGGACTCTATGGAATCACCCGCCGGGCATGCCGGAACCAGCTCTCAGACGTGCCAGAAGCACGTGCCGGACACGCCGGAACCACCTACTAGAGAGACCGGAACCACCTGCCAGACCCGCCTGAACCACCTGCTGAGTACGCTGGAACAACCTGCTCTACTCGCTGGAGCCACCTGCTGGACACGCCGAAATCACCTGATGGCTACGCCAGCACCACTCGGCAGACAAGCCAGAATCACCTGCAGGGTATGCCGGAACCACCTCTCAGACGTGCCAGAACCCCTTGTCGGACACTCCGGAATCACCTGTCAGGCATGCCGGAACCACCTCTCGAGCGTGCCAGAATGACGTGCCAGAGACACCGGATGCACCTGCCGAGCACGCCGGAACCTCCTCTTCGACTCGCCGGAACCACCAGCCAGAGACGCCAAAATCCCCTGCCAGGTAGGCCAGAATCACATGGCGGACGCTCCGGAATCTCCCGCCGGGAAGGTAGGAACCACCTCTCAAACATACTGGAAGCACGTGCCGGACATGCCGGCACCACGTACTGGACAGACCAGAAACACCTGCCGGACCTGCCTGAACCACCTGCTGAGCACACCGGAACAACTTGCTCGACTCGCTGGAGCCACCTGCTGGACACCCCAAAATCACCAGCCAGCTATGCCAGAACCACTTGCCGTACACTCCGGAATCACCTGCTGGTTACACCAGAGCCACTTGGTGGACAATCCAGAATCACCTGCCGGACATGCCAGAACCACCTGTCACACATGCCGGAACCACGTGCCTGACACGCCGGAACCACCTCGCGGACAGACCGGAACCACCTACCAGACATGCCTGAACCACCTGCCGAGCATGCCGGAACCACCTGCCGGACACGCCAAAACCACCTGCGGGCTAGGCCAGAACCACTTGTAGGACTCTCCTGGAGCACCTGCCGGGCATGCGGGAACCACCTCTCAGACGTGCCAGAACCACGTGCGGCACATGACGGAACCCATTACCGGACAGACCGGAACCACCTGCTGGACACGCCAGAATCACCTGCCAAGAACACCGGAACCACCTGAACAGCTCGCCAGAAACACCTGCCGGACATGCCAAAATCACCTGCCGGCTACACCAGAACCTCTTGCCGGACACTCCGGAATCACCTGCCAGACATGATGCAACCAAATGTCAGACGTGCCAGAACCACGTGCCAGAGACACCGGATGCAACTGCCGAGCATGCCGGAACCTCCTGCTCAACTCGCTGTAACCACCTGCCGGGGACGCCAAAATCACCTGTCAGCTAGGCCAGAACCACGTGGCGGACTCTATGGAATCACCCGCCGGGCATGCCGGAACCAGCTCTCAGACGTGCCAGAAGCACGTGCCGGACACGCCGGAACCACCTACTAGAGAGACCGGAACCACCTGCCAGACCCGCCTGAACCACCTGCTGAGTACGCTGGAACAACCTGCTCTACTCGCTGGAGCCACCTGCTGGACACGCCGAAATCACCTGATGGCTACGCCAGCACCACTCGGCAGACAAGCCAGAATCACCTGCAGGGTATGCCGGAACCACCTCTCAGACGTGCCAGAACCCCTTGTCGGACACTCCGGAATCACCTGTCAGGCATGCCGGAACCACCTCTCGAGCGTGCCAGAATGACGTGCCAGAGACACCGGATGCACCTGCCGAGCACGCCGGAACCTCCTCTTCGACTCGCCGGAACCACCAGCCAGAGACGCCAAAATCCCCTGCCAGGTAGGCCAGAATCACATGGCGGACGCTCCGGAATCTCCCGCCGGGAAGGTAGGAACCACCTCTCAAACATACTGGAAGCACGTGCCGGACATGCCGGCACCACGTACTGGACAGACCAGAAACACCTGCCGGACCTGCCTGAACCACCTGCTGAGCACACCGGAACAACTTGCTCGACTCGCTGGAGCCACCTGCTGGACACCCCAAAATCACCAGCCAGCTATGCCAGAACCACTTGCCGTACACTCCGGAATCACCTGCTGGTTACACCAGAGCCACTTGGTGGACAATCCAGAATCACCTGCCGGACATGCCAGAACCACCTGTCACACATGCCGGAACCACGTGCCTGACACGCCGGAACCACCTCGCGGACAGACCGGAACCACCTACCAGACATGCCTGAACCACCTGCCGAGCATGCCGGAACCACCTGCCGGACACGCCAAAACCACCTGCGGGCTAGGCCAGAACCACTTGTAGGACTCTCCTGGAGCACCTGCCGGGCATGCGGGAACCACCTCTCAGACGTGCCAGAACCACGTGCGGCACATGACGGAACCCATTACCGGACAGACCGGAACCACCTGCTGGACACGCCAGAATCACCTGCCAAGAACACCGGAACCACCTGAACAGCTCGCCAGAAACACCTGCCGGACATGCCAAAATCACCTGCCGGCTACACCAGAACCTCTTGCCGGACACTCCGGAATCACCTGCCAGACATGATGCAACCAAATGTCAGACGTGCCAGAACCACGTGCCAGAGACACCGGATGCAACTGCCGAGCATGCCGGAACCTCCTGCTCAACTCGCTGTAACCACCTGCCGGGGACGCCAAAATCACCTGTCAGCTAGGCCAGAACCACGTGGCGGACTCTATGGAATCACCCGCCGGGCATGCCGGAACCAGCTCTCAGACGTGCCAGAAGCACGTGCCGGACACGCCGGAACCACCTACTAGAGAGACCGGAACCACCTGCCAGACCCGCCTGAACCACCTGCTGAGTACGCTGGAACAACCTGCTCTACTCGCTGGAGCCACCTGCTGGACACGCCAAAATCACCTGATGGCTACGCCAGCACCACTCGGCAGACAAGCCAGAATCACCTGCAGGGTATGCCGGAACCACCTCTCAGACGTGCCAGAACCCCTTGTCGGACACTCCGGAATCACCTGTCAGGCATGCCGGAACCACCTCTCGAGCGTGCCAGAATGACGTGCCAGAGACACCGGATGCACCTGCCGAGCACGCCGGAACCTCCTCTTCGACTCGCCGGAACCACCAGCCAGAGACGCCAAAATCCCCTGCCAGGTAGGCCAGAATCACATGGCGGACGCTCCGGAATCTCCCGCCGGGAAGGTAGGAACCACCTCTCAAACATACTGGAAGCACGTGCCGGACATGCCGGCACCACGTACTGGACAGACCAGAAACACCTGCCGGACCTGCCTGAACCACCTGCTGAGCACACCGGAACAACTTGCTCGACTCGCTGGAGCCACCTGCTGGACACCCCAAAATCACCAGCCAGCTATGCCAGAACCACTTGCCGTACACTCCGGAATCACCTGCTGGTTACACCAGAGCCACTTGGTGGACAATCCAGAATCACCTGCCGGACATGCCAGAACCACCTGTCACACATGCCGGAACCACGTGCCTGACACGCCGGAACCACCTCGCGGACAGACCGGAACCACCTACCAGACATGCCTGAACCACCTGCCGAGCATGCCGGAACCACCTGCCGGACACGCCAAAACCACCTGCGGGCTAGGCCAGAACCACTTGTAGGACTCTCCTGGAGCACCTGCCGGGCATGCGGGAACCACCTCTCAGACGTGCCAGAACCACGTGCGGCACATGACGGAACCCATTACCGGACAGACCGGAACCACCTGCTGGACACGCCAGAATCACCTGCCAAGAACACCGGAACCACCTGAACAGCTCGCCAGAAACACCTGCCGGACATGCCAAAATCACCTGCCGGCTACACCAGAACCTCTTGCCGGACACTCCGGAATCACCTGCCAGACATGATGCAACCAAATGTCAGACGTGCCAGAACCACGTGCCAGAGACACCGGATGCAACTGCCGAGCATGCCGGAACCTCCTGCTCAACTCGCTGTAACCACCTGCCGGGGACGCCAAAATCACCTGTCAGCTAGGCCAGAACCACGTGGCGGACTCTATGGAATCACCCGCCGGGCATGCCGGAACCAGCTCTCAGACGTGCCAGAAGCACGTGCCGGACACGCCGGAACCACCTACTAGAGAGACCGGAACCACCTGCCAGACCCGCCTGAACCACCTGCTGAGTACGCTGGAACAACCTGCTCTACTCGCTGGAGCCACCTGCTGGACACGCCGAAATCACCTGATGGCTACGCCAGCACCACTCGGCAGACAAGCCAGAATCACCTGCAGGGTATGCCGGAACCACCTCTCAGACGTGCCAGAACCCCTTGTCGGACACTCCGGAATCACCTGTCAGGCATGCCGGAACCACCTCTCGAGCGTGCCAGAATGACGTGCCAGAGACACCGGATGCACCTGCCGAGCACGCCGGAACCTCCTCTTCGACTCGCCGGAACCACCAGCCAGAGACGCCAAAATCCCCTGCCAGGTAGGCCAGAATCACATGGCGGACGCTCCGGAATCTCCCGCCGGGAAGGTAGGAACCACCTCTCAAACATACTGGAAGCACGTGCCGGACATGCCGGCACCACGTACTGGACAGACCAGAAACACCTGCCGGACCTGCCTGAACCACCTGCTGAGCACACCGGAACAACTTGCTCGACTCGCTGGAGCCACCTGCTGGACACCCCAAAATCACCAGCCAGCTATGCCAGAACCACTTGCCGTACACTCCGGAATCACCTGCTGGTTACACCAGAGCCACTTGGTGGACAATCCAGAATCACCTGCCGGACATGCCAGAACCACCTGTCACACATGCCGGAACCACGTGCCTGACACGCCGGAACCACCTCGCGGACAGACCGGAACCACCTACCAGACATGCCTGAACCACCTGCCGAGCATGCCGGAACCACCTGCCGGACACGCCAAAACCACCTGCGGGCTAGGCCAGAACCACTTGTAGGACTCTCCTGGAGCACCTGCCGGGCATGCGGGAACCACCTCTCAGACGTGCCAGAACCACGTGCGGCACATGACGGAACCCATTACCGGACAGACCGGAACCACCTGCTGGACACGCCAGAATCACCTGCCAAGAACACCGGAACCACCTGAACAGCTCGCCAGAAACACCTGCCGGACATGCCAAAATCACCTGCCGGCTACACCAGAACCTCTTGCCGGACACTCCGGAATCACCTGCCAGACATGATGCAACCAAATGTCAGACGTGCCAGAACCACGTGCCAGAGACACCGGATGCAACTGCCGAGCATGCCGGAACCTCCTGCTCAACTCGCTGTAACCACCTGCCGGGGACGCCAAAATCACCTGTCAGCTAGGCCAGAACCACGTGGCGGACTCTATGGAATCACCCGCCGGGCATGCCGGAACCAGCTCTCAGACGTGCCAGAAGCACGTGCCGGACACGCCGGAACCACCTACTAGAGAGACCGGAACCACCTGCCAGACCCGCCTGAACCACCTGCTGAGTACGCTGGAACAACCTGCTCTACTCGCTGGAGCCACCTGCTGGACACGCCGAAATCACCTGATGGCTACGCCAGCACCACTCGGCAGACAAGCCAGAATCACCTGCAGGGTATGCCGGAACCACCTCTCAGACGTGCCAGAACCCCTTGTCGGACACTCCGGAATCACCTGTCAGGCATGCCGGAACCACCTCTCGAGCGTGCCAGAATGACGTGCCAGAGACACCGGATGCACCTGCCGAGCACGCCGGAACCTCCTCTTCGACTCGCCGGAACCACCAGCCAGAGACGCCAAAATCCCCTGCCAGGTAGGCCAGAATCACATGGCGGACGCTCCGGAATCTCCCGCCGGGAAGGTAGGAACCACCTCTCAAACATACTGGAAGCACGTGCCGGACATGCCGGCACCACGTACTGGACAGACCAGAAACACCTGCCGGACCTGCCTGAACCACCTGCTGAGCACACCGGAACAACTTGCTCGACTCGCTGGAGCCACCTGCTGGACACCCCAAAATCACCAGCCAGCTATGCCAGAACCACTTGCCGTACACTCCGGAATCACCTGCTGGTTACACCAGAGCCACTTGGTGGACAATCCAGAATCACCTGCCGGACATGCCAGAACCACCTGTCACACATGCCGGAACCACGTGCCTGACACGCCGGAACCACCTCGCGGACAGACCGGAACCACCTACCAGACATGCCTGAACCACCTGCCGAGCATGCCGGAACCACCTGCCGGACACGCCAAAACCACCTGCGGGCTAGGCCAGAACCACTTGTAGGACTCTCCTGGAGCACCTGCCGGGCATGCGGGAACCACCTCTCAGACGTGCCAGAACCACGTGCGGCACATGACGGAACCCATTACCGGACAGACCGGAACCACCTGCTGGACACGCCAGAATCACCTGCCAAGAACACCGGAACCACCTGAACAGCTCGCCAGAAACACCTGCCGGACATGCCAAAATCACCTGCCGGCTACACCAGAACCTCTTGCCGGACACTCCGGAATCACCTGCCAGACATGATGCAACCAAATGTCAGACGTGCCAGAACCACGTGCCAGAGACACCGGATGCAACTGCCGAGCATGCCGGAACCTCCTGCTCAACTCGCTGTAACCACCTGCCGGGGACGCCAAAATCACCTGTCAGCTAGGCCAGAACCACGTGGCGGACTCTATGGAATCACCCGCCGGGCATGCCGGAACCAGCTCTCAGACGTGCCAGAAGCACGTGCCGGACACGCCGGAACCACCTACTAGAGAGACCGGAACCACCTGCCAGACCCGCCTGAACCACCTGCTGAGTACGCTGGAACAACCTGCTCTACTCGCTGGAGCCACCTGCTGGACACGCCGAAATCACCTGATGGCTACGCCAGCACCACTCGGCAGACAAGCCAGAATCACCTGCAGGGTATGCCGGAACCACCTCTCAGACGTGCCAGAACCCCTTGTCGGACACTCCGGAATCACCTGTCAGGCATGCCGGAACCACCTCTCGAGCGTGCCAGAATGACGTGCCAGAGACACCGGATGCACCTGCCGAGCACGCCGGAACCTCCTCTTCGACTCGCCGGAACCACCAGCCAGAGACGCCAAAATCCCCTGCCAGGTAGGCCAGAATCACATGGCGGACGCTCCGGAATCTCCCGCCGGGAAGGTAGGAACCACCTCTCAAACATACTGGAAGCACGTGCCGGACATGCCGGCACCACGTACTGGACAGACCAGAAACACCTGCCGGACCTGCCTGAACCACCTGCTGAGCACACCGGAACAACTTGCTCGACTCGCTGGAGCCACCTGCTGGACACCCCAAAATCACCAGCCAGCTATGCCAGAACCACTTGCCGTACACTCCGGAATCACCTGCTGGTTACACCAGAGCCACTTGGTGGACAATCCAGAATCACCTGCCGGACATGCCAGAACCACCTGTCACACATGCCGGAACCACGTGCCTGACACGCCGGAACCACCTCGCGGACAGACCGGAACCACCTACCAGACATGCCTGAACCACCTGCCGAGCATGCCGGAACCACCTGCCGGACACGCCAAAACCACCTGCGGGCTAGGCCAGAACCACTTGTAGGACTCTCCTGGAGCACCTGCCGGGCATGCGGGAACCACCTCTCAGACGTGCCAGAACCACGTGCGGCACATGACGGAACCCATTACCGGACAGACCGGAACCACCTGCTGGACACGCCAGAATCACCTGCCAAGAACACCGGAACCACCTGAACAGCTCGCCAGAAACACCTGCCGGACATGCCAAAATCACCTGCCGGCTACACCAGAACCTCTTGCCGGACACTCCGGAATCACCTGCCAGACATGATGCAACCAAATGTCAGACGTGCCAGAACCACGTGCCAGAGACACCGGATGCAACTGCCGAGCATGCCGGAACCTCCTGCTCAACTCGCTGTAACCACCTGCCGGGGACGCCAAAATCACCTGTCAGCTAGGCCAGAACCACGTGGCGGACTCTATGGAATCACCCGCCGGGCATGCCGGAACCAGCTCTCAGACGTGCCAGAAGCACGTGCCGGACACGCCGGAACCACCTACTAGAGAGACCGGAACCACCTGCCAGACCCGCCTGAACCACCTGCTGAGTACGCTGGAACAACCTGCTCTACTCGCTGGAGCCACCTGCTGGACACGCCAAAATCACCTGATGGCTACGCCAGCACCACTCGGCAGACAAGCCAGAATCACCTGCAGGGTATGCCGGAACCACCTCTCAGACGTGCCAGAACCCCTTGTCGGACACTCCGGAATCACCTGTCAGGCATGCCGGAACCACCTCTCGAGCGTGCCAGAATGACGTGCCAGAGACACCGGATGCACCTGCCGAGCACGCCGGAACCTCCTCTTCGACTCGCCGGAACCACCAGCCAGAGACGCCAAAATCCCCTGCCAGGTAGGCCAGAATCACATGGCGGACGCTCCGGAATCTCCCGCCGGGAAGGTAGGAACCACCTCTCAAACATACTGGAAGCACGTGCCGGACATGCCGGCACCACGTACTGGACAGACCAGAAACACCTGCCGGACCTGCCTGAACCACCTGCTGAGCACACCGGAACAACTTGCTCGACTCGCTGGAGCCACCTGCTGGACACCCCAAAATCACCAGCCAGCTATGCCAGAACCACTTGCCGTACACTCCGGAATCACCTGCTGGTTACACCAGAGCCACTTGGTGGACAATCCAGAATCACCTGCCGGACATGCCAGAACCACCTGTCACACATGCCGGAACCACGTGCCTGACACGCCGGAACCACCTCGCGGACAGACCGGAACCACCTACCAGACATGCCTGAACCACCTGCCGAGCATGCCGGAACCACCTGCCGGACACGCCAAAACCACCTGCGGGCTAGGCCAGAACCACTTGTAGGACTCTCCTGGAGCACCTGCCGGGCATGCGGGAACCACCTCTCAGACGTGCCAGAACCACGTGCGGCACATGACGGAACCCATTACCGGACAGACCGGAACCACCTGCTGGACACGCCAGAATCACCTGCCAAGAACACCGGAACCACCTGAACAGCTCGCCAGAAACACCTGCCGGACATGCCAAAATCACCTGCCGGCTACACCAGAACCTCTTGCCGGACACTCCGGAATCACCTGCCAGACATGATGCAACCAAATGTCAGACGTGCCAGAACCACGTGCCAGAGACACCGGATGCAACTGCCGAGCATGCCGGAACCTCCTGCTCAACTCGCTGTAACCACCTGCCGGGGACGCCAAAATCACCTGTCAGCTAGGCCAGAACCACGTGGCGGACTCTATGGAATCACCCGCCGGGCATGCCGGAACCAGCTCTCAGACGTGCCAGAAGCACGTGCCGGACACGCCGGAACCACCTACTAGAGAGACCGGAACCACCTGCCAGACCCGCCTGAACCACCTGCTGAGTACGCTGGAACAACCTACTCTACTCGCTGGAGCCACCTGCTGGACACGCCAAAATCACCTGATGGCTACGCCAGCACCACTCGGCAGACAAGCCAGAATCACCTGCAGGGTATGCCGGAACCACCTCTCAGACGTGCCAGAACCCCTTGTCGGACACTCCGGAATCACCTGTCAGGCATGCCGGAACCACCTCTCGAGCGTGCCAGAATGACGTGCCAGAGACACCGGATGCACCTGCCGAGCACGCCGGAACCTCCTCTTCGACTCGCCGGAACCACCAGCCAGAGACGCCAAAATCCCCTGCCAGGTAGGCCAGAATCACATGGCGGACGCTCCGGAATCTCCCGCCGGGAAGGTAGGAACCACCTCTCAAACATACTGGAAGCACGTGCCGGACATGCCGGCACCACGTACTGGACAGACCAGAAACACCTGCCGGACCTGCCTGAACCACCTGCTGAGCACACCGGAACAACTTGCTCGACTCGCTGGAGCCACCTGCTGGACACCCCAAAATCACCAGCCAGCTATGCCAGAACCACTTGCCGTACACTCCGGAATCACCTGCTGGTTACACCAGAGCCACTTGGTGGACAATCCAGAATCACCTGCCGGACATGCCAGAACCACCTGTCACACATGCCGGAACCACGTGCCTGACACGCCGGAACCACCTCGCGGACAGACCGGAACCACCTACCAGACATGCCTGAACCACCTGCCGAGCATGCCGGAACCACCTGCCGGACACGCCAAAACCACCTGCGGGCTAGGCCAGAACCACTTGTAGGACTCTCCTGGAGCACCTGCCGGGCATGCGGGAACCACCTCTCAGACGTGCCAGAACCACGTGCGGCACATGACGGAACCCATTACCGGACAGACCGGAACCACCTGCTGGACACGCCAGAATCACCTGCCAAGAACACCGGAACCACCTGAACAGCTCGCCAGAAACACCTGCCGGACATGCCAAAATCACCTGCCGGCTACACCAGAACCTCTTGCCGGACACTCCGGAATCACCTGCCAGACATGATGCAACCAAATGTCAGACGTGCCAGAACCACGTGCCAGAGACACCGGATGCAACTGCCGAGCATGCCGGAACCTCCTGCTCAACTCGCTGTAACCACCTGCCGGGGACGCCAAAATCACCTGTCAGCTAGGCCAGAACCACGTGGCGGACTCTATGGAATCACCCGCCGGGCATGCCGGAACCAGCTCTCAGACGTGCCAGAAGCACGTGCCGGACACGCCGGAACCACCTACTAGAGAGACCGGAACCACCTGCCAGACCCGCCTGAACCACCTGCTGAGTACGCTGGAACAACCTGCTCTACTCGCTGGAGCCACCTGCTGGACACGCCAAAATCACCTGATGGCTACGCCAGCACCACTCGGCAGACAAGCCAGAATCACCTGCAGGGTATGCCGGAACCACCTCTCAGACGTGCCAGAACCCCTTGTCGGACACTCCGGAATCACCTGTCAGGCATGCCGGAACCACCTCTCGAGCGTGCCAGAATGACGTGCCAGAGACACCGGATGCACCTGCCGAGCACGCCGGAACCTCCTCTTCGACTCGCCGGAACCACCAGCCAGAGACGCCAAAATCCCCTGCCAGGTAGGCCAGAATCACATGGCGGACGCTCCGGAATCTCCCGCCGGGAAGGTAGGAACCACCTCTCAAACATACTGGAAGCACGTGCCGGACATGCCGGCACCACGTACTGGACAGACCAGAAACACCTGCCGGACCTGCCTGAACCACCTGCTGAGCACACCGGAACAACTTGCTCGACTCGCTGGAGCCACCTGCTGGACACCCCAAAATCACCAGCCAGCTATGCCAGAACCACTTGCCGTACACTCCGGAATCACCTGCTGGTTACACCAGAGCCACTTGGTGGACAATCCAGAATCACCTGCCGGACATGCCAGAACCACCTGTCACACATGCCGGAACCACGTGCCTGACACGCCGGAACCACCTCGCGGACAGACCGGAACCACCTACCAGACATGCCTGAACCACCTGCCGAGCATGCCGGAACCACCTGCCGGACACGCCAAAACCACCTGCGGGCTAGGCCAGAACCACTTGTAGGACTCTCCTGGAGCACCTGCCGGGCATGCGGGAACCACCTCTCAGACGTGCCAGAACCACGTGCGGCACATGACGGAACCCATTACCGGACAGACCGGAACCACCTGCTGGACACGCCAGAATCACCTGCCAAGAACACCGGAACCACCTGAACAGCTCGCCAGAAACACCTGCCGGACATGCCAAAATCACCTGCCGGCTACACCAGAACCTCTTGCCGGACACTCCGGAATCACCTGCCAGACATGATGCAACCAAATGTCAGACGTGCCAGAACCACGTGCCAGAGACACCGGATGCAACTGCCGAGCATGCCAGAACCTCCTGCTCAACTCGCTGTAACCACCTGCCGGGGACGCCAAAATCACCTGTCAGCTAGGCCAGAACCACGTGGCGGACTCTATGGAATCACCCGCCGGGCATGCCGGAACCAGCTCTCAGACGTGCCAGAAGCACGTGCCGGACACGCCGGAACCACCTACTAGAGAGACCGGAACCACCTGCCAGACCCGCCTGAACCACCTGCTGAGTACGCTGGAACAACCTGCTCTACTCGCTGGAGCCACCTGCTGGACACGCCAAAATCACCTGATGGCTACGCCAGCACCACTCGGCAGACAAGCCAGAATCACCTGCAGGGTATGCCGGAACCACCTCTCAGACGTGCCAGAACCCCTTGTCGGACACTCCGGAATCACCTGTCAGGCATGCCGGAACCACCTCTCGAGCGTGCCAGAATGACGTGCCAGAGACACCGGATGCACCTGCCGAGCACGCCGGAACCTCCTCTTCGACTCGCCGGAACCACCAGCCAGAGACGCCAAAATCCCCTGCCAGGTAGGCCAGAATCACATGGCGGACGCTCCGGAATCTCCCGCCGGGAAGGTAGGAACCACCTCTCAAACATACTGGAAGCACGTGCCGGACATGCCGGCACCACGTACTGGACAGACCAGAAACACCTGCCGGACCTGCCTGAACCACCTGCTGAGCACACCGGAACAACTTGCTCGACTCGCTGGAGCCACCTGCTGGACACCCCAAAATCACCAGCCAGCTATGCCAGAACCACTTGCCGTACACTCCGGAATCACCTGCTGGTTACACCAGAGCCACTTGGTGGACAATCCAGAATCACCTGCCGGACATGCCAGAACCACCTGTCACACATGCCGGAACCACGTGCCTGACACGCCGGAACCACCTCGCGGACAGACCGGAACCACCTACCAGACATGCCTGAACCACCTGCCGAGCATGCCGGAACCACCTGCCGGACACGCCAAAACCACCTGCGGGCTAGGCCAGAACCACTTGTAGGACTCTCCTGGAGCACCTGCCGGGCATGCGGGAACCACCTCTCAGACGTGCCAGAACCACGTGCGGCACATGACGGAACCCATTACCGGACAGACCGGAACCACCTGCTGGACACGCCAGAATCACCTGCCAAGAACACCGGAACCACCTGAACAGCTCGCCAGAAACACCTGCCGGACATGCCAAAATCACCTGCCGGCTACACCAGAACCTCTTGCCGGACACTCCGGAATCACCTGCCAGACATGATGCAACCAAATGTCAGACGTGCCAGAACCACGTGCCAGAGACACCGGATGCAACTGCCGAGCATGCCGGAACCTCCTGCTCAACTCGCTGTAACCACCTGCCGGGGACGCCAAAATCACCTGTCAGCTAGGCCAGAACCACGTGGCGGACTCTATGGAATCACCCGCCGGGCATGCCGGAACCAGCTCTCAGACGTGCCAGAAGCACGTGCCGGACACGCCGGAACCACCTACTAGAGAGACCGGAACCACCTGCCAGACCCGCCTGAACCACCTGCTGAGTACGCTGGAACAACCTGCTCTACTCGCTGGAGCCACCTGCTGGACACGCCAAAATCACCTGATGGCTACGCCAGCACCACTCGGCAGACAAGCCAGAATCACCTGCAGGGTATGCCGGAACCACCTCTCAGACGTGCCAGAACCCCTTGTCGGACACTCCGGAATCACCTGTCAGGCATGCCGGAACCACCTCTCGAGCGTGCCAGAATGACGTGCCAGAGACACCGGATGCACCTGCCGAGCACGCCGGAACCTCCTCTTCGACTCGCCGGAACCACCAGCCAGAGACGCCAAAATCCCCTGCCAGGTAGGCCAGAATCACATGGCGGACGCTCCGGAATCTCCCGCCGGGAAGGTAGGAACCACCTCTCAAACATACTGGAAGCACGTGCCGGACATGCCGGCACCACGTACTGGACAGACCAGAAACACCTGCCGGACCTGCCTGAACCACCTGCTGAGCACACCGGAACAACTTGCTCGACTCGCTGGAGCCACCTGCTGGACACCCCAAAATCACCAGCCAGCTATGCCAGAACCACTTGCCGTACACTCCGGAATCACCTGCTGGTTACACCAGAGCCACTTGGTGGACAATCCAGAATCACCTGCCGGACATGCCAGAACCACCTGTCACACATGCCGGAACCACGTGCCTGACACGCCGGAACCACCTCGCGGACAGACCGGAACCACCTACCAGACATGCCTGAACCACCTGCCGAGCATGCCGGAACCACCTGCCGGACACGCCAAAACCACCTGCGGGCTAGGCCAGAACCACTTGTAGGACTCTCCTGGAGCACCTGCCGGGCATGCGGGAACCACCTCTCAGACGTGCCAGAACCACGTGCGGCACATGACGGAACCCATTACCGGACAGACCGGAACCACCTGCTGGACACGCCAGAATCACCTGCCAAGAACACCGGAACCACCTGAACAGCTCGCCAGAAACACCTGCCGGACATGCCAAAATCACCTGCCGGCTACACCAGAACCTCTTGCCGGACACTCCGGAATCACCTGCCAGACATGATGCAACCAAATGTCAGACGTGCCAGAACCACGTGCCAGAGACACCGGATGCAACTGCCGAGCATGCCGGAACCTCCTGCTCAACTCGCTGTAACCACCTGCCGGGGACGCCAAAATCACCTGTCAGCTAGGCCAGAACCACGTGGCGGACTCTATGGAATCACCCGCCGGGCATGCCGGAACCAGCTCTCAGACGTGCCAGAAGCACGTGCCGGACACGCCGGAACCACCTACTAGAGAGACCGGAACCACCTGCCAGACCCGCCTGAACCACCTGCTGAGTACGCTGGAACAACCTGCTCTACTCGCTGGAGCCACCTGCTGGACACGCCAAAATCACCTGATGGCTACGCCAGCACCACTCGGCAGACAAGCCAGAATCACCTGCAGGGTATGCCGGAACCACCTCTCAGACGTGCCAGAACCCCTTGTCGGACACTCCGGAATCACCTGTCAGGCATGCCGGAACCACCTCTCGAGCGTGCCAGAATGACGTGCCAGAGACACCGGATGCACCTGCCGAGCACGCCGGAACCTCCTCTTCGACTCGCCGGAACCACCAGCCAGAGACGCCAAAATCCCCTGCCAGGTAGGCCAGAATCACATGGCGGACGCTCCGGAATCTCCCGCCGGGAAGGTAGGAACCACCTCTCAAACATACTGGAAGCACGTGCCGGACATGCCGGCACCACGTACTGGACAGACCAGAAACACCTGCCGGACCTGCCTGAACCACCTGCTGAGCACACCGGAACAACTTGCTCGACTCGCTGGAGCCACCTGCTGGACACCCCAAAATCACCAGCCAGCTATGCCAGAACCACTTGCCGTACACTCCGGAATCACCTGCTGGTTACACCAGAGCCACTTGGTGGACAATCCAGAATCACCTGCCGGACATGCCAGAACCACCTGTCACACATGCCGGAACCACGTGCCTGACACGCCGGAACCACCTCGCGGACAGACCGGAACCACCTACCAGACATGCCTGAACCACCTGCCGAGCATGCCGGAACCACCTGCCGGACACGCCAAAACCACCTGCGGGCTAGGCCAGAACCACTTGTAGGACTCTCCTGGAGCACCTGCCGGGCATGCGGGAACCACCTCTCAGACGTGCCAGAACCACGTGCGGCACATGACGGAACCCATTACCGGACAGACCGGAACCACCTGCTGGACACGCCAGAATCACCTGCCAAGAACACCGGAACCACCTGAACAGCTCGCCAGAAACACCTGCCGGACATGCCAAAATCACCTGCCGGCTACACCAGAACCTCTTGCCGGACACTCCGGAATCACCTGCCAGACATGATGCAACCAAATGTCAGACGTGCCAGAACCACGTGCCAGAGACACCGGATGCAACTGCCGAGCATGCCGGAACCTCCTGCTCAACTCGCTGTAACCACCTGCCGGGGACGCCAAAATCACCTGTCAGCTAGGCCAGAACCACGTGGCGGACTCTATGGAATCACCCGCCGGGCATGCCGGAACCAGCTCTCAGACGTGCCAGAAGCACGTGCCGGACACGCCGGAACCACCTACTAGAGAGACCGGAACCACCTGCCAGACCCGCCTGAACCACCTGCTGAGTACGCTGGAACAACCTGCTCTACTCGCTGGAGCCACCTGCTGGACACGCCAAAATCACCTGATGGCTACGCCAGCACCACTCGGCAGACAAGCCAGAATCACCTGCAGGGTATGCCGGAACCACCTCTCAGACGTGCCAGAACCCCTTGTCGGACACTCCGGAATCACCTGTCAGGCATGCCGGAACCACCTCTCGAGCGTGCCAGAATGACGTGCCAGAGACACCGGATGCACCTGCCGAGCACGCCGGAACCTCCTCTTCGACTCGCCGGAACCACCAGCCAGAGACGCCAAAATCCCCTGCCAGGTAGGCCAGAATCACATGGCGGACGCTCCGGAATCTCCCGCCGGGAAGGTAGGAACCACCTCTCAAACATACTGGAAGCACGTGCCGGACATGCCGGCACCACGTACTGGACAGACCAGAAACACCTGCCGGACCTGCCTGAACCACCTGCTGAGCACACCGGAACAACTTGCTCGACTCGCTGGAGCCACCTGCTGGACACCCCAAAATCACCAGCCAGCTATGCCAGAACCACTTGCCGTACACTCCGGAATCACCTGCTGGTTACACCAGAGCCACTTGGTGGACAATCCAGAATCACCTGCCGGACATGCCAGAACCACCTGTCACACATGCCGGAACCACGTGCCTGACACGCCGGAACCACCTCGCGGACAGACCGGAACCACCTACCAGACATGCCTGAACCACCTGCCGAGCATGCCGGAACCACCTGCCGGACACGCCAAAACCACCTGCGGGCTAGGCCAGAACCACTTGTAGGACTCTCCTGGAGCACCTGCCGGGCATGCGGGAACCACCTCTCAGACGTGCCAGAACCACGTGCGGCACATGACGGAACCCATTACCGGACAGACCGGAACCACCTGCTGGACACGCCAGAATCACCTGCCAAGAACACCGGAACCACCTGAACAGCTCGCCAGAAACACCTGCCGGACATGCCAAAATCACCTGCCGGCTACACCAGAACCTCTTGCCGGACACTCCGGAATCACCTGCCAGACATGATGCAACCAAATGTCAGACGTGCCAGAACCACGTGCCAGAGACACCGGATGCAACTGCCGAGCATGCCGGAACCTCCTGCTCAACTCGCTGTAACCACCTGCCGGGGACGCCAAAATCACCTGTCAGCTAGGCCAGAACCACGTGGCGGACTCTATGGAATCACCCGCCGGGCATGCCGGAACCAGCTCTCAGACGTGCCAGAAGCACGTGCCGGACACGCCGGAACCACCTACTAGAGAGACCGGAACCACCTGCCAGACCCGCCTGAACCACCTGCTGAGTACGCTGGAACAACCTGCTCTACTCGCTGGAGCCACCTGCTGGACACGCCAAAATCACCTGATGGCTACGCCAGCACCACTCGGCAGACAAGCCAGAATCACCTGCAGGGTATGCCGGAACCACCTCTCAGACGTGCCAGAACCCCTTGTCGGACACTCCGGAATCACCTGTCAGGCATGCCGGAACCACCTCTCGAGCGTGCCAGAATGACGTGCCAGAGACACCGGATGCACCTGCCGAGCACGCCGGAACCTCCTCTTCGACTCGCCGGAACCACCAGCCAGAGACGCCAAAATCCCCTGCCAGGTAGGCCAGAATCACATGGCGGACGCTCCGGAATCTCCCGCCGGGAAGGTAGGAACCACCTCTCAAACATACTGGAAGCACGTGCCGGACATGCCGGCACCACGTACTGGACAGACCAGAAACACCTGCCGGACCTGCCTGAACCACCTGCTGAGCACACCGGAACAACTTGCTCGACTCGCTGGAGCCACCTGCTGGACACCCCAAAATCACCAGCCAGCTATGCCAGAACCACTTGCCGTACACTCCGGAATCACCTGCTGGTTACACCAGAGCCACTTGGTGGACAATCCAGAATCACCTGCCGGACATGCCAGAACCACCTGTCACACATGCCGGAACCACGTGCCTGACACGCCGGAACCACCTCGCGGACAGACCGGAACCACCTACCAGACATGCCTGAACCACCTGCCGAGCATGCCGGAACCACCTGCCGGACACGCCAAAACCACCTGCGGGCTAGGCCAGAACCACTTGTAGGACTCTCCTGGAGCACCTGCCGGGCATGCGGGAACCACCTCTCAGACGTGCCAGAACCACGTGCGGCACATGACGGAACCCATTACCGGACAGACCGGAACCACCTGCTGGACACGCCAGAATCACCTGCCAAGAACACCGGAACCACCTGAACAGCTCGCCAGAAACACCTGCCGGACATGCCAAAATCACCTGCCGGCTACACCAGAACCTCTTGCCGGACACTCCGGAATCACCTGCCAGACATGATGCAACCAAATGTCAGACGTGCCAGAACCACGTGCCAGAGACACCGGATGCAACTGCCGAGCATGCCGGAACCTCCTGCTCAACTCGCTGTAACCACCTGCCGGGGACGCCAAAATCACCTGTCAGCTAGGCCAGAACCACGTGGCGGACTCTATGGAATCACCCGCCGGGCATGCCGGAACCAGCTCTCAGACGTGCCAGAAGCACGTGCCGGACACGCCGGAACCACCTACTAGAGAGACCGGAACCACCTGCCAGACCCGCCTGAACCACCTGCTGAGTACGCTGGAACAACCTGCTCTACTCGCTGGAGCCACCTGCTGGACACGCCAAAATCACCTGATGGCTACGCCAGCACCACTCGGCAGACAAGCCAGAATCACCTGCAGGGTATGCCGGAACCACCTCTCAGACGTGCCAGAACCCCTTGTCGGACACTCCGGAATCACCTGTCAGGCATGCCGGAACCACCTCTCGAGCGTGCCAGAATGACGTGCCAGAGACACCGGATGCACCTGCCGAGCACGCCGGAACCTCCTCTTCGACTCGCCGGAACCACCAGCCAGAGACGCCAAAATCCCCTGCCAGGTAGGCCAGAATCACATGGCGGACGCTCCGGAATCTCCCGCCGGGAAGGTAGGAAC
Organism: Equus asinus; assembly: GCF_041296235.1. NCBI lineage: Eukaryota > Metazoa > Chordata > Mammalia > Perissodactyla > Equidae > Equus > Equus asinus. The sequence goes on from NW_027225125.1 coordinate 34,600, forward strand.
CACCTCTCAAACATACTGGAAGCACGTGCCGGACATGCCGGCACCACGTACTGGACAGACCAGAAACACCTGCCGGACCTGCCTGAACCACCTGCTGAGCACACCGGAACAACTTGCTCGACTCGCTGGAGCCACCTGCTGGACACCCCAAAATCACCAGCCAGCTATGCCAGAACCACTTGCCGTACACTCCGGAATCACCTGCTGGTTACACCAGAGCCACTTGGTGGACAATCCAGAATCACCTGCCGGACATGCCAGAACCACCTGTCACACATGCCGGAACCACGTGCCTGACACGCCGGAACCACCTCGCGGACAGACCGGAACCACCTACCAGACATGCCTGAACCACCTGCCGAGCATGCCGGAACCACCTGCCGGACACGCCAAAACCACCTGCGGGCTAGGCCAGAACCACTTGTAGGACTCTCCTGGAGCACCTGCCGGGCATGCGGGAACCACCTCTCAGACGTGCCAGAACCACGTGCGGCACATGACGGAACCCATTACCGGACAGACCGGAACCACCTGCTGGACACGCCAGAATCACCTGCCAAGAACACCGGAACCACCTGAACAGCTCGCCAGAAACACCTGCCGGACATGCCAAAATCACCTGCCGGCTACACCAGAACCTCTTGCCGGACACTCCGGAATCACCTGCCAGACATGATGCAACCAAATGTCAGACGTGCCAGAACCACGTGCCAGAGACACCGGATGCAACTGCCGAGCATGCCGGAACCTCCTGCTCAACTCGCTGTAACCACCTGCCGGGGACGCCAAAATCACCTGTCAGCTAGGCCAGAACCACGTGGCGGACTCTATGGAATCACCCGCCGGGCATGCCGGAACCAGCTCTCAGACGTGCCAGAAGCACGTGCCGGACACGCCGGAACCACCTACTAGAGAGACCGGAACCACCTGCCAGACCCGCCTGAACCACCTGCTGAGTACGCTGGAACAACCTGCTCTACTCGCTGGAGCCACCTGCTGGACACGCCAAAATCACCTGATGGCTACGCCAGCACCACTCGGCAGACAAGCCAGAATCACCTGCAGGGTATGCCGGAACCACCTCTCAGACGTGCCAGAACCCCTTGTCGGACACTCCGGAATCACCTGTCAGGCATGCCGGAACCACCTCTCGAGCGTGCCAGAATGACGTGCCAGAGACACCGGATGCACCTGCCGAGCACGCCGGAACCTCCTCTTCGACTCGCCGGAACCACCAGCCAGAGACGCCAAAATCCCCTGCCAGGTAGGCCAGAATCACATGGCGGACGCTCTGGAATCTCCCGCCGGGAAGGTAGGAACCACCTCTCAAACATACTGGAAGCACGTGCCGGACATGCCGGCACCACGTACTGGACAGACCAGAAACACCTGCCGGACCTGCCTGAACCACCTGCTGAGCACACCGGAACAACTTGCTCGACTCGCTGGAGCCACCTGCTGGACACCCCAAAATCACCAGCCAGCTATGCCAGAACCACTTGCCGTACACTCCGGAATCACCTGCTGGTTACACCAGAGCCACTTGGTGGACAATCCAGAATCACCTGCCGGACATGCCAGAACCACCTGTCACACATGCCGGAACCACGTGCCTGACACGCCGGAACCACCTCGCGGACAGACCGGAACCACCTACCAGACATGCCTGAACCACCTGCCGAGCATGCCGGAACCACCTGCCGGACACGCCAAAACCACCTGCGGGCTAGGCCAGAACCACTTGTAGGACTCTCCTGGAGCACCTGCCGGGCATGCGGGAACCACCTCTCAGACGTGCCAGAACCACGTGCGGCACATGACGGAACCCATTACCGGACAGACCGGAACCACCTGCTGGACACGCCAGAATCACCTGCCAAGAACACCGGAACCACCTGAACAGCTCGCCAGAAACACCTGCCGGACATGCCAAAATCACCTGCCGGCTACACCAGAACCTCTTGCCGGACACTCCGGAATCACCTGCCAGACATGATGCAACCAAATGTCAGACGTGCCAGAACCACGTGCCAGAGACACCGGATGCAACTGCCGAGCATGCCGGAACCTCCTGCTCAACTCGCTGTAACCACCTGCCGGGGACGCCAAAATCACCTGTCAGCTAGGCCAGAACCACGTGGCGGACTCTATGGAATCACCCGCCGGGCATGCCGGAACCAGCTCTCAGACGTGCCAGAAGCACGTGCCGGACACGCCGGAACCACCTACTAGAGAGACCGGAACCACCTGCCAGACCCGCCTGAACCACCTGCTGAGTACGCTGGAACAACCTGCTCTACTCGCTGGAGCCACCTGCTGGACACGCCAAAATCACCTGATGGCTACGCCAGCACCACTCGGCAGACAAGCCAGAATCACCTGCAGGGTATGCCGGAACCACCTCTCAGACGTGCCAGAACCCCTTGTCGGACACTCCGGAATCACCTGTCAGGCATGCCGGAACCACCTCTCGAGCGTGCCAGAATGACGTGCCAGAGACACCGGATGCACCTGCCGAGCACGCCGGAACCTCCTCTTCGACTCGCCGGAACCACCAGCCAGAGACGCCAAAATCCCCTGCCAGGTAGGCCAGAATCACATGGCGGACGCTCCGGAATCTCCCGCCGGGAAGGTAGGAACCACCTCTCAAACATACTGGAAGCACGTGCCGGACATGCCGGCACCACGTACTGGACAGACCAGAAACACCTGCCGGACCTGCCTGAACCACCTGCTGAGCACACCGGAACAACTTGCTCGACTCGCTGGAGCCACCTGCTGGACACCCCAAAATCACCAGCCAGCTATGCCAGAACCACTTGCCGTACACTCCGGAATCACCTGCTGGTTACACCAGAGCCACTTGGTGGACAATCCAGAATCACCTGCCGGACATGCCAGAACCACCTGTCACACATGCCGGAACCACGTGCCTGACACGCCGGAACCACCTCGCGGACAGACCGGAACCACCTACCAGACATGCCTGAACCACCTGCCGAGCATGCCGGAACCACCTGCCGGACACGCCAAAACCACCTGCGGGCTAGGCCAGAACCACTTGTAGGACTCTCCTGGAGCACCTGCCGGGCATGCGGGAACCACCTCTCAGACGTGCCAGAACCACGTGCGGCACATGACGGAACCCATTACCGGACAGACCGGAACCACCTGCTGGACACGCCAGAATCACCTGCCAAGAACACCGGAACCACCTGAACAGCTCGCCAGAAACACCTGCCGGACATGCCAAAATCACCTGCCGGCTACACCAGAACCTCTTGCCGGACACTCCGGAATCACCTGCCAGACATGATGCAACCAAATGTCAGACGTGCCAGAACCACGTGCCAGAGACACCGGATGCAACTGCCGAGCATGCCGGAACCTCCTGCTCAACTCGCTGTAACCACCTGCCGGGGACGCCAAAATCACCTGTCAGCTAGGCCAGAACCACGTGGCGGACTCTATGGAATCACCCGCCGGGCATGCCGGAACCAGCTCTCAGACGTGCCAGAAGCACGTGCCGGACACGCCGGAACCACCTACTAGAGAGACCGGAACCACCTGCCAGACCCGCCTGAACCACCTGCTGAGTACGCTGGAACAACCTGCTCTACTCGCTGGAGCCACCTGCTGGACACGCCAAAATCACCTGATGGCTACGCCAGCACCACTCGGCAGACAAGCCAGAATCACCTGCAGGGTATGCCGGAACCACCTCTCAGACGTGCCAGAACCCCTTGTCGGACACTCCGGAATCACCTGTCAGGCATGCCGGAACCACCTCTCGAGCGTGCCAGAATGACGTGCCAGAGACACCGGATGCACCTGCCGAGCACGCCGGAACCTCCTCTTCGACTCGCCGGAACCACCAGCCAGAGACGCCAAAATCCCCTGCCAGGTAGGCCAGAATCACATGGCGGACGCTCCGGAATCTCCCGCCGGGAAGGTAGGAACCACCTCTCAAACATACTGGAAGCACGTGCCGGACATGCCGGCACCACGTACTGGACAGACCAGAAACACCTGCCGGACCTGCCTGAACCACCTGCTGAGCACACCGGAACAACTTGCTCGACTCGCTGGAGCCACCTGCTGGACACCCCAAAATCACCAGCCAGCTATGCCAGAACCACTTGCCGTACACTCCGGAATCACCTGCTGGTTACACCAGAGCCACTTGGTGGACAATCCAGAATCACCTGCCGGACATGCCAGAACCACCTGTCACACATGCCGGAACCACGTGCCTGACACGCCGGAACCACCTCGCGGACAGACCGGAACCACCTACCAGACATGCCTGAACCACCTGCCGAGCATGCCGGAACCACCTGCCGGACACGCCAAAACCACCTGCGGGCTAGGCCAGAACCACTTGTAGGACTCTCCTGGAGCACCTGCCGGGCATGCGGGAACCACCTCTCAGACGTGCCAGAACCACGTGCGGCACATGACGGAACCCATTACCGGACAGACCGGAACCACCTGCTGGACACGCCAGAATCACCTGCCAAGAACACCGGAACCACCTGAACAGCTCGCCAGAAACACCTGCCGGACATGCCAAAATCACCTGCCGGCTACACCAGAACCTCTTGCCGGACACTCCGGAATCACCTGCCAGACATGATGCAACCAAATGTCAGACGTGCCAGAACCACGTGCCAGAGACACCGGATGCAACTGCCGAGCATGCCGGAACCTCCTGCTCAACTCGCTGTAACCACCTGCCGGGGACGCCAAAATCACCTGTCAGCTAGGCCAGAACCACGTGGCGGACTCTATGGAATCACCCGCCGGGCATGCCGGAACCAGCTCTCAGACGTGCCAGAAGCACGTGCCGGACACGCCGGAACCACCTACTAGAGAGACCGGAACCACCTGCCAGACCCGCCTGAACCACCTGCTGAGTACGCTGGAACAACCTGCTCTACTCGCTGGAGCCACCTGCTGGACACGCCAAAATCACCTGATGGCTACGCCAGCACCACTCGGCAGACAAGCCAGAATCACCTGCAGGGTATGCCGGAACCACCTCTCAGACGTGCCAGAACCCCTTGTCGGACACTCCGGAATCACCTGTCAGGCATGCCGGAACCACCTCTCGAGCGTGCCAGAATGACGTGCCAGAGACACCGGATGCACCTGCCGAGCACGCCGGAACCTCCTCTTCGACTCGCCGGAACCACCAGCCAGAGACGCCAAAATCCCCTGCCAGGTAGGCCAGAATCACATGGCGGACGCTCCGGAATCTCCCGCCGGGAAGGTAGGAACCACCTCTCAAACATACTGGAAGCACGTGCCGGACATGCCGGCACCACGTACTGGACAGACCAGAAACACCTGCCGGACCTGCCTGAACCACCTGCTGAGCACACCGGAACAACTTGCTCGACTCGCTGGAGCCACCTGCTGGACACCCCAAAATCACCAGCCAGCTATGCCAGAACCACTTGCCGTACACTCCGGAATCACCTGCTGGTTACACCAGAGCCACTTGGTGGACAATCCAGAATCACCTGCCGGACATGCCAGAACCACCTGTCACACATGCCGGAACCACGTGCCTGACACGCCGGAACCACCTCGCGGACAGACCGGAACCACCTACCAGACATGCCTGAACCACCTGCCGAGCATGCCGGAACCACCTGCCGGACACGCCAAAACCACCTGCGGGCTAGGCCAGAACCACTTGTAGGACTCTCCTGGAGCACCTGCCGGGCATGCGGGAACCACCTCTCAGACGTGCCAGAACCACGTGCGGCACATGACGGAACCCATTACCGGACAGACCGGAACCACCTGCTGGACACGCCAGAATCACCTGCCAAGAACACCGGAACCACCTGAACAGCTCGCCAGAAACACCTGCCGGACATGCCAAAATCACCTGCCGGCTACACCAGAACCTCTTGCCGGACACTCCGGAATCACCTGCCAGACATGATGCAACCAAATGTCAGACGTGCCAGAACCACGTGCCAGAGACACCGGATGCAACTGCCGAGCATGCCGGAACCTCCTGCTCAACTCGCTGTAACCACCTGCCGGGGACGCCAAAATCACCTGTCAGCTAGGCCAGAACCACGTGGCGGACTCTATGGAATCACCCGCCGGGCATGCCGGAACCAGCTCTCAGACGTGCCAGAAGCACGTGCCGGACACGCCGGAACCACCTACTAGAGAGACCGGAACCACCTGCCAGACCCGCCTGAACCACCTGCTGAGTACGCTGGAACAACCTGCTCTACTCGCTGGAGCCACCTGCTGGACACGCCAAAATCACCTGATGGCTACGCCAGCACCACTCGGCAGACAAGCCAGAATCACCTGCAGGGTATGCCGGAACCACCTCTCAGACGTGCCAGAACCCCTTGTCGGACACTCCGGAATCACCTGTCAGGCATGCCGGAACCACCTCTCGAGCGTGCCAGAATGACGTGCCAGAGACACCGGATGCACCTGCCGAGCACGCCGGAACCTCCTCTTCGACTCGCCGGAACCACCAGCCAGAGACGCCAAAATCCCCTGCCAGGTAGGCCAGAATCACATGGCGGACGCTCCGGAATCTCCCGCCGGGAAGGTAGGAACCACCTCTCAAACATACTGGAAGCACGTGCCGGACATGCCGGCACCACGTACTGGACAGACCAGAAACACCTGCCGGACCTGCCTGAACCACCTGCTGAGCACACCGGAACAACTTGCTCGACTCGCTGGAGCCACCTGCTGGACACCCCAAAATCACCAGCCAGCTATGCCAGAACCACTTGCCGTACACTCCGGAATCACCTGCTGGTTACACCAGAGCCACTTGGTGGACAATCCAGAATCACCTGCCGGACATGCCAGAACCACCTGTCACACATGCCGGAACCACGTGCCTGACACGCCGGAACCACCTCGCGGACAGACCGGAACCACCTACCAGACATGCCTGAACCACCTGCCGAGCATGCCGGAACCACCTGCCGGACACGCCAAAACCACCTGCGGGCTAGGCCAGAACCACTTGTAGGACTCTCCTGGAGCACCTGCCGGGCATGCGGGAACCACCTCTCAGACGTGCCAGAACCACGTGCGGCACATGACGGAACCCATTACCGGACAGACCGGAACCACCTGCTGGACACGCCAGAATCACCTGCCAAGAACACCGGAACCACCTGAACAGCTCGCCAGAAACACCTGCCGGACATGCCAAAATCACCTGCCGGCTACACCAGAACCTCTTGCCGGACACTCCGGAATCACCTGCCAGACATGATGCAACCAAATGTCAGACGTGCCAGAACCACGTGCCAGAGACACCGGATGCAACTGCCGAGCATGCCGGAACCTCCTGCTCAACTCGCTGTAACCACCTGCCGGGGACGCCAAAATCACCTGTCAGCTAGGCCAGAACCACGTGGCGGACTCTATGGAATCACCCGCCGGGCATGCCGGAACCAGCTCTCAGACGTGCCAGAAGCACGTGCCGGACACGCCGGAACCACCTACTAGAGAGACCGGAACCACCTGCCAGACCCGCCTGAACCACCTGCTGAGTACGCTGGAACAACCTGCTCTACTCGCTGGAGCCACCTGCTGGACACGCCAAAATCACCTGATGGCTACGCCAGCACCACTCGGCAGACAAGCCAGAATCACCTGCAGGGTATGCCGGAACCACCTCTCAGACGTGCCAGAACCCCTTGTCGGACACTCCGGAATCACCTGTCAGGCATGCCGGAACCACCTCTCGAGCGTGCCAGAATGACGTGCCAGAGACACCGGATGCACCTGCCGAGCACGCCGGAACCTCCTCTTCGACTCGCCGGAACCACCAGCCAGAGACGCCAAAATCCCCTGCCAGGTAGGCCAGAATCACATGGCGGACGCTCCGGAATCTCCCGCCGGGAAGGTAGGAACCACCTCTCAAACATACTGGAAGCACGTGCCGGACATGCCGGCACCACGTACTGGACAGACCAGAAACACCTGCCGGACCTGCCTGAACCACCTGCTGAGCACACCGGAACAACTTGCTCGACTCGCTGGAGCCACCTGCTGGACACCCCAAAATCACCAGCCAGCTATGCCAGAACCACTTGCCGTACACTCCGGAATCACCTGCTGGTTACACCAGAGCCACTTGGTGGACAATCCAGAATCACCTGCCGGACATGCCAGAACCACCTGTCACACATGCCGGAACCACGTGCCTGACACGCCGGAACCACCTCGCGGACAGACCGGAACCACCTACCAGACATGCCTGAACCACCTGCCGAGCATGCCGGAACCACCTGCCGGACACGCCAAAACCACCTGCGGGCTAGGCCAGAACCACTTGTAGGACTCTCCTGGAGCACCTGCCGGGCATGCGGGAACCACCTCTCAGACGTGCCAGAACCACGTGCGGCACATGACGGAACCCATTACCGGACAGACCGGAACCACCTGCTGGACACGCCAGAATCACCTGCCAAGAACACCGGAACCACCTGAACAGCTCGCCAGAAACACCTGCCGGACATGCCAAAATCACCTGCCGGCTACACCAGAACCTCTTGCCGGACACTCCGGAATCACCTGCCAGACATGATGCAACCAAATGTCAGACGTGCCAGAACCACGTGCCAGAGACACCGGATGCAACTGCCGAGCATGCCGGAACCTCCTGCTCAACTCGCTGTAACCACCTGCCGGGGACGCCAAAATCACCTGTCAGCTAGGCCAGAACCACGTGGCGGACTCTATGGAATCACCCGCCGGGCATGCCGGAACCAGCTCTCAGACGTGCCAGAAGCACGTGCCGGACACGCCGGAACCACCTACTAGAGAGACCGGAACCACCTGCCAGACCCGCCTGAACCACCTGCTGAGTACGCTGGAACAACCTGCTCTACTCGCTGGAGCCACCTGCTGGACACGCCAAAATCACCTGATGGCTACGCCAGCACCACTCGGCAGACAAGCCAGAATCACCTGCAGGGTATGCCGGAACCACCTCTCAGACGTGCCAGAACCCCTTGTCGGACACTCCGGAATCACCTGTCAGGCATGCCGGAACCACCTCTCGAGCATGCCAGAATGACGTGCCAGAGACACCGGATGCACCTGCCGAGCACGCCGGAACCTCCTCTTCGACTCGCCGGAACCACCAGCCAGAGACGCCAAAATCCCCTGCCAGGTAGGCCAGAATCACATGGCGGACGCTCCGGAATCTCCCGCCGGGAAGGTAGGAACCACCTCTCAAACATACTGGAAGCACGTGCCGGACATGCCGGCACCACGTACTGGACAGACCAGAAACACCTGCCGGACCTGCCTGAACCACCTGCTGAGCACACCGGAACAACTTGCTCGACTCGCTGGAGCCACCTGCTGGACACCCCAAAATCACCAGCCAGCTATGCCAGAACCACTTGCCGTACACTCCGGAATCACCTGCTGGTTACACCAGAGCCACTTGGTGGACAATCCAGAATCACCTGCCGGACATGCCAGAACCACCTGTCACACATGCCGGAACCACGTGCCTGACACGCCGGAACCACCTCGCGGACAGACCGGAACCACCTACCAGACATGCCTGAACCACCTGCCGAGCATGCCGGAACCACCTGCCGGACACGCCAAAACCACCTGCGGGCTAGGCCAGAACCACTTGTAGGACTCTCCTGGAGCACCTGCCGGGCATGCGGGAACCACCTCTCAGACGTGCCAGAACCACGTGCGGCACATGACGGAACCCATTACCGGACAGACCGGAACCACCTGCTGGACACGCCAGAATCACCTGCCAAGAACACCGGAACCACCTGAACAGCTCGCCAGAAACACCTGCCGGACATGCCAAAATCACCTGCCGGCTACACCAGAACCTCTTGCCGGACACTCCGGAATCACCTGCCAGACATGATGCAACCAAATGTCAGACGTGCCAGAACCACGTGCCAGAGACACCGGATGCAACTGCCGAGCATGCCGGAACCTCCTGCTCAACTCGCTGTAACCACCTGCCGGGGACGCCAAAATCACCTGTCAGCTAGGCCAGAACCACGTGGCGGACTCTATGGAATCACCCGCCGGGCATGCCGGAACCAGCTCTCAGACGTGCCAGAAGCACGTGCCGGACACGCCGGAACCACCTACTAGAGAGACCGGAACCACCTGCCAGACCCGCCTGAACCACCTGCTGAGTACGCTGGAACAACCTGCTCTACTCGCTGGAGCCACCTGCTGGACACGCCAAAATCACCTGATGGCTACGCCAGCACCACTCGGCAGACAAGCCAGAATCACCTGCAGGGTATGCCGGAACCACCTCTCAGACGTGCCAGAACCCCTTGTCGGACACTCCGGAATCACCTGTCAGGCATGCCGGAACCACCTCTCGAGCGTGCCAGAATGACGTGCCAGAGACACCGGATGCACCTGCCGAGCACGCCGGAACCTCCTCTTCGACTCGCCGGAACCACCAGCCAGAGACGCCAAAATCCCCTGCCAGGTAGGCCAGAATCACATGGCGGACGCTCCGGAATCTCCCGCCGGGAAGGTAGGAACCACCTCTCAAACATACTGGAAGCACGTGCCGGACATGCCGGCACCACGTACTGGACAGACCAGAAACACCTGCCGGACCTGCCTGAACCACCTGCTGAGCACACCGGAACAACTTGCTCGACTCGCTGGAGCCACCTGCTGGACACCCCAAAATCACCAGCCAGCTATGCCAGAACCACTTGCCGTACACTCCGGAATCACCTGCTGGTTACACCAGAGCCACTTGGTGGACAATCCAGAATCACCTGCCGGACATGCCAGAACCACCTGTCACACATGCCGGAACCACGTGCCTGACACGCCGGAACCACCTCGCGGACAGACCGGAACCACCTACCAGACATGCCTGAACCACCTGCCGAGCATGCCGGAACCACCTGCCGGACACGCCAAAACCACCTGCGGGCTAGGCCAGAACCACTTGTAGGACTCTCCTGGAGCACCTGCCGGGCATGCGGGAACCACCTCTCAGACGTGCCAGAACCACGTGCGGCACATGACGGAACCCATTACCGGACAGACCGGAACCACCTGCTGGACACGCCAGAATCACCTGCCAAGAACACCGGAACCACCTGAACAGCTCGCCAGAAACACCTGCCGGACATGCCAAAATCACCTGCCGGCTACACCAGAACCTCTTGCCGGACACTCCGGAATCACCTGCCAGACATGATGCAACCAAATGTCAGACGTGCCAGAACCACGTGCCAGAGACACCGGATGCAACTGCCGAGCATGCCGGAACCTCCTGCTCAACTCGCTGTAACCACCTGCCGGGGACGCCAAAATCACCTGTCAGCTAGGCCAGAACCACGTGGCGGACTCTATGGAATCACCCGCCGGGCATGCCGGAACCAGCTCTCAGACGTGCCAGAAGCACGTGCCGGACACGCCGGAACCACCTACTAGAGAGACCGGAACCACCTGCCAGACCCGCCTGAACCACCTGCTGAGTACGCTGGAACAACCTGCTCTACTCGCTGGAGCCACCTGCTGGACACGCCAAAATCACCTGATGGCTACGCCAGCACCACTCGGCAGACAAGCCAGAATCACCTGCAGGGTATGCCGGAACCACCTCTCAGACGTGCCAGAACCCCTTGTCGGACACTCCGGAATCACCTGTCAGGCATGCCGGAACCACCTCTCGAGCGTGCCAGAATGACGTGCCAGAGACACCGGATGCACCTGCCGAGCACGCCGGAACCTCCTCTTCGACTCGCCGGAACCACCAGCCAGAGACGCCAAAATCCCCTGCCAGGTAGGCCAGAATCACATGGCGGACGCTCCGGAATCTCCCGCCAGGAAGGTAGGAACCACCTCTCAAACATACTGGAAGCACGTGCCGGACATGCCGGCACCACGTACTGGACAGACCAGAAACACCTGCCGGACCTGCCTGAACCACCTGCTGAGCACACCGGAACAACTTGCTCGACTCGCTGGAGCCACCTGCTGGACACCCCAAAATCACCAGCCAGCTATGCCAGAACCACTTGCCGTACACTCCGGAATCACCTGCTGGTTACACCAGAGCCACTTGGTGGACAATCCAGAATCACCTGCCGGACATGCCAGAACCACCTGTCACACATGCCGGAACCACGTGCCTGACACGCCGGAACCACCTCGCGGACAGACCGGAACCACCTACCAGACATGCCTGAACCACCTGCCGAGCATGCCGGAACCACCTGCCGGACACGCCAAAACCACCTGCGGGCTAGGCCAGAACCACTTGTAGGACTCTCCTGGAGCACCTGCCGGGCATGCGGGAACCACCTCTCAGACGTGCCAGAACCACGTGCGGCACATGACGGAACCCATTACCGGACAGACCGGAACCACCTGCTGGACACGCCAGAATCACCTGCCAAGAACACCGGAACCACCTGAACAGCTCGCCAGAAACACCTGCCGGACATGCCAAAATCACCTGCCGGCTACACCAGAACCTCTTGCCGGACACTCCGGAATCACCTGCCAGACATGATGCAACCAAATGTCAGACGTGCCAGAACCACGTGCCAGAGACACCGGATGCAACTGCCGAGCATGCCGGAACCTCCTGCTCAACTCGCTGTAACCACCTGCCGGGGACGCCAAAATCACCTGTCAGCTAGGCCAGAACCACGTGGCGGACTCTATGGAATCACCCGCCGGGCATGCCGGAACCAGCTCTCAGACGTGCCAGAAGCACGTGCCGGACACGCCGGAACCACCTACTAGAGAGACCGGAACCACCTGCCAGACCCGCCTGAACCACCTGCTGAGTACGCTGGAACAACCTGCTCTACTCGCTGGAGCCACCTGCTGGACACGCCAAAATCACCTGATGGCTACGCCAGCACCACTCGGCAGACAAGCCAGAATCACCTGCAGGGTATGCCGGAACCACCTCTCAGACGTGCCAGAACCCCTTGTCGGACACTCCGGAATCACCTGTCAGGCATGCCGGAACCACCTCTCGAGCGTGCCAGAATGACGTGCCAGAGACACCGGATGCACCTGCCGAGCACGCCGGAACCTCCTCTTCGACTCGCCGGAACCACCAGCCAGAGACGCCAAAATCCCCTGCCAGGTAGGCCAGAATCACATGGCGGACGCTCCGGAATCTCCCGCCGGGAAGGTAGGAACCACCTCTCAAACATACTGGAAGCACGTGCCGGACATGCCGGCACCACGTACTGGACAGACCAGAAACACCTGCCGGACCTGCCTGAACCACCTGCTGAGCACACCGGAACAACTTGCTCGACTCGCTGGAGCCACCTGCTGGACACCCCAAAATCACCAGCCAGCTATGCCAGAACCACTTGCCGTACACTCCGGAATCACCTGCTGGTTACACCAGAGCCACTTGGTGGACAATCCAGAATCACCTGCCGGACATGCCAGAACCACCTGTCACACATGCCGGAACCACGTGCCTGACACGCCGGAACCACCTCGCGGACAGACCGGAACCACCTACCAGACATGCCTGAACCACCTGCCGAGCATGCCGGAACCACCTGCCGGACACGCCAAAACCACCTGCGGGCTAGGCCAGAACCACTTGTAGGACTCTCCTGGAGCACCTGCCGGGCATGCGGGAACCACCTCTCAGACGTGCCAGAACCACGTGCGGCACATGACGGAACCCATTACCGGACAGACCGGAACCACCTGCTGGACACGCCAGAATCACCTGCCAAGAACACCGGAACCACCTGAACAGCTCGCCAGAAACACCTGCCGGACATGCCAAAATCACCTGCCGGCTACACCAGAACCTCTTGCCGGACACTCCGGAATCACCTGCCAGACATGATGCAACCAAATGTCAGACGTGCCAGAACCACGTGCCAGAGACACCGGATGCAACTGCCGAGCATGCCGGAACCTCCTGCTCAACTCGCTGTAACCACCTGCCGGGGACGCCAAAATCACCTGTCAGCTAGGCCAGAACCACGTGGCGGACTCTATGGAATCACCCGCCGGGCATGCCGGAACCAGCTCTCAGACGTGCCAGAAGCACGTGCCGGACACGCCGGAACCACCTACTAGAGAGACCGGAACCACCTGCCAGACCCGCCTGAACCACCTGCTGAGTACGCTGGAACAACCTGCTCTACTCGCTGGAGCCACCTGCTGGACACGCCAAAATCACCTGATGGCTACGCCAGCACCACTCGGCAGACAAGCCAGAATCACCTGCAGGGTATGCCGGAACCACCTCTCAGACGTGCCAGAACCCCTTGTCGGACACTCCGGAATCACCTGTCAGGCATGCCGGAACCACCTCTCGAGCGTGCCAGAATGACGTGCCAGAGACACCGGATGCACCTGCCGAGCACGCCGGAACCTCCTCTTCGACTCGCCGGAACCACCAGCCAGAGACGCCAAAATCCCCTGCCAGGTAGGCCAGAATCACATGGCGGACGCTCCGGAATCTCCCGCCGGGAAGGTAGGAACCACCTCTCAAACATACTGGAAGCACGTGCCGGACATGCCGGCACCACGTACTGGACAGACCAGAAACACCTGCCGGACCTGCCTGAACCACCTGCTGAGCACACCGGAACAACTTGCTCGACTCGCTGGAGCCACCTGCTGGACACCCCAAAATCACCAGCCAGCTATGCCAGAACCACTTGCCGTACACTCCGGAATCACCTGCTGGTTACACCAGAGCCACTTGGTGGACAATCCAGAATCACCTGCCGGACATGCCAGAACCACCTGTCACACATGCCGGAACCACGTGCCTGACACGCCGGAACCACCTCGCGGACAGACCGGAACCACCTACCAGACATGCCTGAACCACCTGCCGAGCATGCCGGAACCACCTGCCGGACACGCCAAAACCACCTGCGGGCTAGGCCAGAACCACTTGTAGGACTCTCCTGGAGCACCTGCCGGGCATGCGGGAACCACCTCTCAGACGTGCCAGAACCACGTGCGGCACATGACGGAACCCATTACCGGACAGACCGGAACCACCTGCTGGACACGCCAGAATCACCTGCCAAGAACACCGGAACCACCTGAACAGCTCGCCAGAAACACCTGCCGGACATGCCAAAATCACCTGCCGGCTACACCAGAACCTCTTGCCGGACACTCCGGAATCACCTGCCAGACATGATGCAACCAAATGTCAGACGTGCCAGAACCACGTGCCAGAGACACCGGATGCAACTGCCGAGCATGCCGGAACCTCCTGCTCAACTCGCTGTAACCACCTGCCGGGGACGCCAAAATCACCTGTCAGCTAGGCCAGAACCACGTGGCGGACTCTATGGAATCACCTGCCGGGCATGCGGGAACCAGCTCTCAGACGTGCCAGAAGCACGTGCCGGACACGCCGGAACCACCTACTAGAGAGACCGGAACCACCTGCCAGACCCGCCTGAACCACCTGCTGAGTACGCTGGAACAACCTGCTCTACTCGCTGGAGCCACCTGCTGGACACGCCAAAATCACCTGATGGCTACGCCAGCACCACTCGGCAGACAAGCCAGAATCACCTGCAGGGTATGCCGGAACCACCTCTCAGACGTGCCAGAACCCCTTGTCGGACACTCCGGAATCACCTGTCAGGCATGCCGGAACCACCTCTCGAGCGTGCCAGAATGACGTGCCAGAGACACCGGATGCACCTGCCGAGCACGCCGGAACCTCCTCTTCGACTCGCCGGAACCACCAGCCAGAGACGCCAAAATCCCCTGCCAGGTAGGCCAGAATCACATGGCGGACGCTCCGGAATCTCCCGCCGGGAAGGTAGGAACCACCTCTCAAACATACTGGAAGCACGTGCCGGACATGCCGGCACCACGTACTGGACAGACCAGAAACACCTGCCGGACCTGCCTGAACCACCTGCTGAGCACACCGGAACAACTTGCTCGACTCGCTGGAGCCACCTGCTGGACACCCCAAAATCACCAGCCAGCTATGCCAGAACCACTTGCCGTACACTCCGGAATCACCTGCTGGTTACACCAGAGCCACTTGGTGGACAATCCAGAATCACCTGCCGGACATGCCAGAACCACCTGTCACACATGCCGGAACCACGTGCCTGACACGCCGGAACCACCTCGCGGACAGACCGGAACCACCTACCAGACATGCCTGAACCACCTGCCGAGCATGCCGGAACCACCTGCCGGACACGCCAAAACCACCTGCGGGCTAGGCCAGAACCACTTGTAGGACTCTCCTGGAGCACCTGCCGGGCATGCGGGAACCACCTCTCAGACGTGCCAGAACCACGTGCGGCACATGACGGAACCCATTACCGGACAGACCGGAACCACCTGCTGGACACGCCAGAATCACCTGCCAAGAACACCGGAACCACCTGAACAGCTCGCCAGAAACACCTGCCGGACATGCCAAAATCACCTGCCGGCTACACCAGAACCTCTTGCCGGACACTCCGGAATCACCTGCCAGACATGATGCAACCAAATGTCAGACGTGCCAGAACCACGTGCCAGAGACACCGGATGCAACTGCCGAGCATGCCGGAACCTCCTGCTCAACTCGCTGTAACCACCTGCCGGGGACGCCAAAATCACCTGTCAGCTAGGCCAGAACCACGTGGCGGACTCTATGGAATCACCCGCCGGGCATGCCGGAACCAGCTCTCAGACGTGCCAGAAGCACGTGCCGGACACGCCGGAACCACCTACTAGAGAGACCGGAACCACCTGCCAGACCCGCCTGAACCACCTGCTGAGTACGCTGGAACAACCTGCTCTACTCGCTGGAGCCACCTGCTGGACACGCCAAAATCACCTGATGGCTACGCCAGCACCACTCGGCAGACAAGCCAGAATCACCTGCAGGGTATGCCGGAACCACCTCTCAGACGTGCCAGAACCCCTTGTCGGACACTCCGGAATCACCTGTCAGGCATGCCGGAACCACCTCTCGAGCGTGCCAGAATGACGTGCCAGAGACACCGGATGCACCTGCCGAGCACGCCGGAACCTCCTCTTCGACTCGCCGGAACCACCAGCCAGAGACGCCAAAATCCCCTGCCAGGTAGGCCAGAATCACATGGCGGACGCTCCGGAATCTCCCGCCGGGAAGGTAGGAACCACCTCTCAAACATACTGGAAGCACGTGCCGGACATGCCGGCACCACGTACTGGACAGACCAGAAACACCTGCCGGACCTGCCTGAACCACCTGCTGAGCACACCGGAACAACTTGCTCGACTCGCTGGAGCCACCTGCTGGACACCCCAAAATCACCAGCCAGCTATGCCAGAACCACTTGCCGTACACTCCGGAATCACCTGCTGGTTACACCAGAGCCACTTGGTGGACAATCCAGAATCACCTGCCGGACATGCCAGAACCACCTGTCACACATGCCGGAACCACGTGCCTGACACGCCGGAACCACCTCGCGGACAGACCGGAACCACCTACCAGACATGCCTGAACCACCTGCCGAGCATGCCGGAACCACCTGCCGGACACGCCAAAACCACCTGCGGGCTAGGCCAGAACCACTTGTAGGACTCTCCTGGAGCACCTGCCGGGCATGCGGGAACCACCTCTCAGACGTGCCAGAACCACGTGCGGCACATGACGGAACCCATTACCGGACAGACCGGAACCACCTGCTGGACACGCCAGAATCACCTGCCAAGAACACCGGAACCACCTGAACAGCTCGCCAGAAACACCTGCCGGGCATGCCAAAATCACCTGCCGGCTACACCAGAACCTCTTGCCGGACACTCCGGAATCACCTGCCAGACATGATGCAACCAAATGTCAGACGTGCCAGAACCACGTGCCAGAGACACCGGATGCAACTGCCGAGCATGCCGGAACCTCCTGCTCAACTCGCTGTAACCACCTGCCGGGGACGCCAAAATCACCTGTCAGCTAGGCCAGAACCACGTGGCGGACTCTATGGAATCACCCGCCGGGCATGCCGGAACCAGCTCTCAGACGTGCCAGAAGCACGTGCCGGACACGCCGGAACCACCTACTAGAGAGACCGGAACCACCTGCCAGACCCGCCTGAACCACCTGCTGAGTACGCTGGAACAACCTGCTCTACTCGCTGGAGCCACCTGCTGGACACGCCAAAATCACCTGATGGCTACGCCAGCACCACTCGGCAGACAAGCCAGAATCACCTGCAGGGTATGCCGGAACCACCTCTCAGACGTGCCAGAACCCCTTGTCGGACACTCCGGAATCACCTGTCAGGCATGCCGGAACCACCTCTCGAGCGTGCCAGAATGACGTGCCAGAGACACCGGATGCACCTGCCGAGCACGCCGGAACCTCCTCTTCGACTCGCCGGAACCACCAGCCAGAGACGCCAAAATCCCCTGCCAGGTAGGCCAGAATCACATGGCGGACGCTCCGGAATCTCCCGCCGGGAAGGTAGGAACCACCTCTCAAACATACTGGAAGCACGTGCCGGACATGCCGGCACCACGTACTGGACAGACCAGAAACACCTGCCGGACCTGCCTGAACCACCTGCTGAGCACACCGGAACAACTTGCTCGACTCGCTGGAGCCACCTGCTGGACACCCCAAAATCACCAGCCAGCTATGCCAGAACCACTTGCCGTACACTCCGGAATCACCTGCTGGTTACACCAGAGCCACTTGGTGGACAATCCAGAATCACCTGCCGGACATGCCAGAACCACCTGTCACACATGCCGGAACCACGTGCCTGACACGCCGGAACCACCTCGCGGACAGACCGGAACCACCTACCAGACATGCCTGAACCACCTGCCGAGCATGCCGGAACCACCTGCCGGACACGCCAAAACCACCTGCGGGCTAGGCCAGAACCACTTGTAGGACTCTCCTGGAGCACCTGCCGGGCATGCGGGAACCACCTCTCAGACGTGCCAGAACCACGTGCGGCACATGACGGAACCCATTACCGGACAGACCGGAACCACCTGCTGGACACGCCAGAATCACCTGCCAAGAACACCGGAACCACCTGAACAGCTCGCCAGAAACACCTGCCGGACATGCCAAAATCACCTGCCGGCTACACCAGAACCTCTTGCCGGACACTCCGGAATCACCTGCCAGACATGATGCAACCAAATGTCAGACGTGCCAGAACCACGTGCCAGAGACACCGGATGCAACTGCCGAGCATGCCGGAACCTCCTGCTCAACTCGCTGTAACCACCTGCCGGGGACGCCAAAATCACCTGTCAGCTAGGCCAGAACCACGTGGCGGACTCTATGGAATCACCCGCCGGGCATGCCGGAACCAGCTCTCAGACGTGCCAGAAGCACGTGCCGGACACGCCGGAACCACCTACTAGAGAGACCGGAACCACCTGCCAGACCCGCCTGAACCACCTGCTGAGTACGCTGGAACAACCTGCTCTACTCGCTGGAGCCACCTGCTGGACACGCCAAAATCACCTGATGGCTACGCCAGCACCACTCGGCAGACAAGCCAGAATCACCTGCAGGGTATGCCGGAACCACCTCTCAGACGTGCCAGAACCCCTTGTCGGACACTCCGGAATCACCTGTCAGGCATGCCGGAACCACCTCTCGAGCGTGCCAGAATGACGTGCCAGAGACACCGGATGCACCTGCCGAGCACGCCGGAACCTCCTCTTCGACTCGCCGGAACCACCAGCCAGAGACGCCAAAATCCCCTGCCAGGTAGGCCAGAATCACATGGCGGACGCTCCGGAATCTCCCGCCGGGAAGGTAGGAACCACCTCTCAAACATACTGGAAGCACGTGCCGGACATGCCGGCACCACGTACTGGACAGACCAGAAACACCTGCCGGACCTGCCTGAACCACCTGCTGAGCACACCGGAACAACTTGCTCGACTCGCTGGAGCCACCTGCTGGACACCCCAAAATCACCAGCCAGCTATGCCAGAACCACTTGCCGTACACTCCGGAATCACCTGCTGGTTACACCAGAGCCACTTGGTGGACAATCCAGAATCACCTGCCGGACATGCCAGAACCACCTGTCACACATGCCGGAACCACGTGCCTGACACGCCGGAACCACCTCGCGGACAGACCGGAACCACCTACCAGACATGCCTGAACCACCTGCCGAGCATGCCGGAACCACCTGCCGGACACGCCAAAACCACCTGCGGGCTAGGCCAGAACCACTTGTAGGACTCTCCTGGAGCACCTGCCGGGCATGCGGGAACCACCTCTCAGACGTGCCAGAACCACGTGCGGCACATGACGGAACCCATTACCGGACAGACCGGAACCACCTGCTGGACACGCCAGAATCACCTGCCAAGAACACCGGAACCACCTGAACAGCTCGCCAGAAACACCTGCCGGGCATGCCAAAATCACCTGCCGGCTACACCAGAACCTCTTGCCGGACACTCCGGAATCACCTGCCAGACATGATGCAACCAAATGTCAGACGTGCCAGAACCACGTGCCAGAGACACCGGATGCAACTGCCGAGCATGCCGGAACCTCCTGCTCAACTCGCTGTAACCACCTGCCGGGGACGCCAAAATCACCTGTCAGCTAGGCCAGAACCACGTGGCGGACTCTATGGAATCACCCGCCGGGCATGCCGGAACCAGCTCTCAGACGTGCCAGAAGCACGTGCCGGACACGCCGGAACCACCTACTAGAGAGACCGGAACCACCTGCCAGACCCGCCTGAACCACCTGCTGAGTACGCTGGAACAACCTGCTCTACTCGCTGGAGCCACCTGCTGGACGCGCCGAAATCACCTGATGGCTACGCCAGCACCACTCGGCAGACAAGCCAGAATCACCTGCAGGGTATGCCGGAACCACCTCTCAGACGTGCCAGAACCCCTTGTCGGACACTCCGGAATCACCTGTCAGGCATGCCGGAACCACCTCTCGAGCGTGCCAGAATGACGTGCCAGAGACACCGGATGCACCTGCCGAGCACGCCGGAACCTCCTCTTCGACTCGCCGGAACCACCAGCCAGAGACGCCAAAATCCCCTGCCAGGTAGGCCAGAATCACATGGCGGACGCTCCGGAATCTCCCGCCGGGAAGGTAGGAACCACCTCTCAAACATACTGGAAGCACGTGCCGGACATGCCGGCACCACGTACTGGACAGACCAGAAACACCTGCCGGACCTGCCTGAACCACCTGCTGAGCACACCGGAACAACTTGCTCGACTCGCTGGAGCCACCTGCTGGACACCCCAAAATCACCAGCCAGCTATGCCAGAACCACTTGCCGTACACTCCGGAATCACCTGCTGGTTACACCAGAGCCACTTGGTGGACAATCCAGAATCACCTGCCGGACATGCCAGAACCACCTGTCACACATGCCGGAACCACGTGCCTGACACGCCGGAACCACCTCGCGGACAGACCGGAACCACCTACCAGACATGCCTGAACCACCTGCCGAGCATGCCGGAACCACCTGCCGGACACGCCAAAACCACCTGCGGGCTAGGCCAGAACCACTTGTAGGACTCTCCTGGAGCACCTGCCGGGCATGCGGGAACCACCTCTCAGACGTGCCAGAACCACGTGCGGCACATGACGGAACCCATTACCGGACAGACCGGAACCACCTGCTGGACACGCCAGAATCACCTGCCAAGAACACCGGAACCACCTGAACAGCTCGCCAGAAACACCTGCCGGGCATGCCAAAATCACCTGCCGGCTACACCAGAACCTCTTGCCGGACACTCCGGAATCACCTGCCAGACATGATGCAACCAAATGTCAGACGTGCCAGAACCACGTGCCAGAGACACCGGATGCAACTGCCGAGCATGCCGGAACCTCCTGCTCAACTCGCTGTAACCACCTGCCGGGGACGCCAAAATCACCTGTCAGCTAGGCCAGAACCACGTGGCGGACTCTATGGAATCACCCGCCGGGCATGCCGGAACCAGCTCTCAGACGTGCCAGAAGCACGTGCCGGACACGCCGGAACCACCTACTAGAGAGACCGGAACCACCTGCCAGACCCGCCTGAACCACCTGCTGAGTACGCTGGAACAACCTGCTCTACTCGCTGGAGCCACCTGCTGGACGCGCCGAAATCACCTGATGGCTACGCCAGCACCACTCGGCAGACAAGCCAGAATCACCTGCAGGGTATGCCGGAACCACCTCTCAGACGTGCCAGAACCCCTTGTCGGACACTCCGGAATCACCTGTCAGGCATGCCGGAACCACCTCTCGAGCGTGCCAGAATGACGTGCCAGAGACACCGGATGCACCTGCCGAGCACGCCGGAACCTCCTCTTCGACTCGCCGGAACCACCAGCCAGAGACGCCAAAATCCCCTGCCAGGTAGGCCAGAATCACATGGCGGACGCTCCGGAATCTCCCGCCGGGAAGGTAGGAACCACCTCTCAAACATACTGGAAGCACGTGCCGGACATGCCGGCACCACGTACTGGACAGACCAGAAACACCTGCCGGACCTGCCTGAACCACCTGCTGAGCACACCGGAACAACTTGCTCGACTCGCTGGAGCCACCTGCTGGACACCCCAAAATCACCAGCCAGCTATGCCAGAACCACTTGCCGTACACTCCGGAATCACCTGCTGGTTACACCAGAGCCACTTGGTGGACAATCCAGAATCACCTGCCGGACATGCCAGAACCACCTGTCACACATGCCGGAACCACGTGCCTGACACGCCGGAACCACCTCGCGGACAGACCGGAACCACCTACCAGACATGCCTGAACCACCTGCCGAGCATGCCGGAACCACCTGCCGGACACGCCAAAACCACCTGCGGGCTAGGCCAGAACCACTTGTAGGACTCTCCTGGAGCACCTGCCGGGCATGCGGGAACCACCTCTCAGACGTGCCAGAACCACGTGCGGCACATGACGGAACCCATTACCGGACAGACCGGAACCACCTGCTGGACACGCCAGAATCACCTGCCAAGAACACCGGAACCACCTGAACAGCTCGCCAGAAACACCTGCCGGGCATGCCAAAATCACCTGCCGGCTACACCAGAACCTCTTGCCGGACACTCCGGAATCACCTGCCAGACATGATGCAACCAAATGTCAGACGTGCCAGAACCACGTGCCAGAGACACCGGATGCAACTGCCGAGCATGCCGGAACCTCCTGCTCAACTCGCTGTAACCACCTGCCGGGGACGCCAAAATCACCTGTCAGCTAGGCCAGAACCACGTGGCGGACTCTATGGAATCACCCGCCGGGCATGCCGGAACCAGCTCTCAGACGTGCCAGAAGCACGTGCCGGACACGCCGGAACCACCTACTAGAGAGACCGGAACCACCTGCCAGACCCGCCTGAACCACCTGCTGAGTACGCTGGAACAACCTGCTCTACTCGCTGGAGCCACCTGCTGGACGCGCCGAAATCACCTGATGGCTACGCCAGCACCACTCGGCAGACAAGCCAGAATCACCTGCAGGGTATGCCGGAACCACCTCTCAGACGTGCCAGAACCCCTTGTCGGACACTCCGGAATCACCTGTCAGGCATGCCGGAACCACCTCTCGAGCGTGCCAGAATGACGTGCCAGAGACACCGGATGCACCTGCCGAGCACGCCGGAACCTCCTCTTCGACTCGCCGGAACCACCAGCCAGAGACGCCAAAATCCCCTGCCAGGTAGGCCAGAATCACATGGCGGACGCTCCGGAATCTCCCGCCGGGAAGGTAGGAACCACCTCTCAAACATACTGGAAGCACGTGCCGGACATGCCGGCACCACGTACTGGACAGACCAGAAACACCTGCCGGACCTGCCTGAACCACCTGCTGAGCACACCGGAACAACTTGCTCGACTCGCTGGAGCCACCTGCTGGACACCCCAAAATCACCAGCCAGCTATGCCAGAACCACTTGCCGTACACTCCGGAATCACCTGCTGGTTACACCAGAGCCACTTGGTGGACAATCCAGAATCACCTGCCGGACATGCCAGAACCACCTGTCACACATGCCGGAACCACGTGCCTGACACGCCGGAACCACCTCGCGGACAGACCGGAACCACCTACCAGACATGCCTGAACCACCTGCCGAGCATGCCGGAACCACCTGCCGGACACGCCAAAACCACCTGCGGGCTAGGCCAGAACCACTTGTAGGACTCTCCTGGAGCACCTGCCGGGCATGCGGGAACCACCTCTCAGACGTGCCAGAACCACGTGCGGCACATGACGGAACCCATTACCGGACAGACCGGAACCACCTGCTGGACACGCCAGAATCACCTGCCAAGAACACCGGAACCACCTGAACAGCTCGCCAGAAACACCTGCCGGGCATGCCAAAATCACCTGCCGGCTACACCAGAACCTCTTGCCGGACACTCCGGAATCACCTGCCAGACATGATGCAACCAAATGTCAGACGTGCCAGAACCACGTGCCAGAGACACCGGATGCAACTGCCGAGCATGCCGGAACCTCCTGCTCAACTCGCTGTAACCACCTGCCGGGGACGCCAAAATCACCTGTCAGCTAGGCCAGAACCACGTGGCGGACTCTATGGAATCACCCGCCGGGCATGCCGGAACCAGCTCTCAGACGTGCCAGAAGCACGTGCCGGACACGCCGGAACCACCTACTAGAGAGACCGGAACCACCTGCCAGACCCGCCTGAACCACCTGCTGAGTACGCTGGAACAACCTGCTCTACTCGCTGGAGCCACCTGCTGGACGCGCCGAAATCACCTGATGGCTACGCCAGCACCACTCGGCAGACAAGCCAGAATCACCTGCAGGGTATGCCGGAACCACCTCTCAGACGTGCCAGAACCCCTTGTCGGACACTCCGGAATCACCTGTCAGGCATGCCGGAACCACCTCTCGAGCGTGCCAGAATGACGTGCCAGAGACACCGGATGCACCTGCCGAGCACGCCGGAACCTCCTCTTCGACTCGCCGGAACCACCAGCCAGAGACGCCAAAATCCCCTGCCAGGTAGGCCAGAATCACATGGCGGACGCTCCGGAATCTCCCGCCGGGAAGGTAGGAACCACCTCTCAAACATACTGGAAGCACGTGCCGGACATGCCGGCACCACGTACTGGACAGACCAGAAACACCTGCCGGACCTGCCTGAACCACCTGCTGAGCACACCGGAACAACTTGCTCGACTCGCTGGAGCCACCTGCTGGACACCCCAAAATCACCAGCCAGCTATGCCAGAACCACTTGCCGTACACTCCGGAATCACCTGCTGGTTACACCAGAGCCACTTGGTGGACAATCCAGAATCACCTGCCGGACATGCCAGAACCACCTGTCACACATGCCGGAACCACGTGCCTGACACGCCGGAACCACCTCGCGGACAGACCGGAACCACCTACCAGACATGCCTGAACCACCTGCCGAGCATGCCGGAACCACCTGCCGGACACGCCAAAACCACCTGCGGGCTAGGCCAGAACCACTTGTAGGACTCTCCTGGAGCACCTGCCGGGCATGCGGGAACCACCTCTCAGACGTGCCAGAACCACGTGCGGCACATGACGGAACCCATTACCGGACAGACCGGAACCACCTGCTGGACACGCCAGAATCACCTGCCAAGAACACCGGAACCACCTGAACAGCTCGCCAGAAACACCTGCCGGGCATGCCAAAATCACCTGCCGGCTACACCAGAACCTCTTGCCGGACACTCCGGAATCACCTGCCAGACATGATGCAACCAAATGTCAGACGTGCCAGAACCACGTGCCAGAGACACCGGATGCAACTGCCGAGCATGCCGGAACCTCCTGCTCAACTCGCTGTAACCACCTGCCGGGGACGCCAAAATCACCTGTCAGCTAGGCCAGAACCACGTGGCGGACTCTATGGAATCACCCGCCGGGCATGCCGGAACCAGCTCTCAGACGTGCCAGAAGCACGTGCCGGACACGCCGGAACCACCTACTAGAGAGACCGGAACCACCTGCCAGACCCGCCTGAACCACCTGCTGAGTACGCTGGAACAACCTGCTCTACTCGCTGGAGCCACCTGCTGGACGCGCCGAAATCACCTGATGGCTACGCCAGCACCACTCGGCAGACAAGCCAGAATCACCTGCAGGGTATGCCGGAACCACCTCTCAGACGTGCCAGAACCCCTTGTCGGACACTCCGGAATCACCTGTCAGGCATGCCGGAACCACCTCTCGAGCGTGCCAGAATGACGTGCCAGAGACACCGGATGCACCTGCCGAGCACGCCGGAACCTCCTCTTCGACTCGCCGGAACCACCAGCCAGAGACGCCAAAATCCCCTGCCAGGTAGGCCAGAATCACATGGCGGACGCTCCGGAATCTCCCGCCGGGAAGGTAGGAACCACCTCTCAAACATACTGGAAGCACGTGCCGGACATGCCGGCACCACGTACTGGACAGACCAGAAACACCTGCCGGACCTGCCTGAACCACCTGCTGAGCACACCGGAACAACTTGCTCGACTCGCTGGAGCCACCTGCTGGACACCCCAAAATCACCAGCCAGCTATGCCAGAACCACTTGCCGTACACTCCGGAATCACCTGCTGGTTACACCAGAGCCACTTGGTGGACAATCCAGAATCACCTGCCGGACATGCCAGAACCACCTGTCACACATGCCGGAACCACGTGCCTGACACGCCGGAACCACCTCGCGGACAGACCGGAACCACCTACCAGACATGCCTGAACCACCTGCCGAGCATGCCGGAACCACCTGCCGGACACGCCAAAACCACCTGCGGGCTAGGCCAGAACCACTTGTAGGACTCTCCTGGAGCACCTGCCGGGCATGCGGGAACCACCTCTCAGACGTGCCAGAACCACGTGCGGCACATGACGGAACCCATTACCGGACAGACCGGAACCACCTGCTGGACACGCCAGAATCACCTGCCAAGAACACCGGAACCACCTGAACAGCTCGCCAGAAACACCTGCCGGGCATGCCAAAATCACCTGCCGGCTACACCAGAACCTCTTGCCGGACACTCCGGAATCACCTGCCAGACATGATGCAACCAAATGTCAGACGTGCCAGAACCACGTGCCAGAGACACCGGATGCAACTGCCGAGCATGCCGGAACCTCCTGCTCAACTCGCTGTAACCACCTGCCGGGGACGCCAAAATCACCTGTCAGCTAGGCCAGAACCACGTGGCGGACTCTATGGAATCACCCGCCGGGCATGCCGGAACCAGCTCTCAGACGTGCCAGAAGCACGTGCCGGACACGCCGGAACCACCTACTAGAGAGACCGGAACCACCTGCCAGACCCGCCTGAACCACCTGCTGAGTACGCTGGAACAACCTGCTCTACTCGCTGGAGCCACCTGCTGGACGCGCCGAAATCACCTGATGGCTACGCCAGCACCACTCGGCAGACAAGCCAGAATCACCTGCAGGGTATGCCGGAACCACCTCTCAGACGTGCCAGAACCCCTTGTCGGACACTCCGGAATCACCTGTCAGGCATGCCGGAACCACCTCTCGAGCGTGCCAGAATGACGTGCCAGAGACACCGGATGCACCTGCCGAGCACGCCGGAACCTCCTCTTCGACTCGCCGGAACCACCAGCCAGAGACGCCAAAATCCCCTGCCAGGTAGGCCAGAATCACATGGCGGACGCTCCGGAATCTCCCGCCGGGAAGGTAGGAACCACCTCTCAAACATACTGGAAGCACGTGCCGGACATGCCGGCACCACGTACTGGACAGACCAGAAACACCTGCCGGACCTGCCTGAACCACCTGCTGAGCACACCGGAACAACTTGCTCGACTCGCTGGAGCCACCTGCTGGACACCCCAAAATCACCAGCCAGCTATGCCAGAACCACTTGCCGTACACTCCGGAATCACCTGCTGGTTACACCAGAGCCACTTGGTGGACAATCCAGAATCACCTGCCGGACATGCCAGAACCACCTGTCACACATGCCGGAACCACGTGCCTGACACGCCGGAACCACCTCGCGGACAGACCGGAACCACCTACCAGACATGCCTGAACCACCTGCCGAGCATGCCGGAACCACCTGCCGGACACGCCAAAACCACCTGCGGGCTAGGCCAGAACCACTTGTAGGACTCTCCTGGAGCACCTGCCGGGCATGCGGGAACCACCTCTCAGACGTGCCAGAACCACGTGCGGCACATGACGGAACCCATTACCGGACAGACCGGAACCACCTGCTGGACACGCCAGAATCACCTGCCAAGAACACCGGAACCACCTGAACAGCTCGCCAGAAACACCTGCCGGGCATGCCAAAATCACCTGCCGGCTACACCAGAACCTCTTGCCGGACACTCCGGAATCACCTGCCAGACATGATGCAACCAAATGTCAGACGTGCCAGAACCACGTGCCAGAGACACCGGATGCAACTGCCGAGCATGCCGGAACCTCCTGCTCAACTCGCTGTAACCACCTGCCGGGGACGCCAAAATCACCTGTCAGCTAGGCCAGAACCACGTGGCGGACTCTATGGAATCACCCGCCGGGCATGCCGGAACCAGCTCTCAGACGTGCCAGAAGCACGTGCCGGACACGCCGGAACCACCTACTAGAGAGACCGGAACCACCTGCCAGACCCGCCTGAACCACCTGCTGAGTACGCTGGAACAACCTGCTCTACTCGCTGGAGCCACCTGCTGGACGCGCCGAAATCACCTGATGGCTACGCCAGCACCACTCGGCAGACAAGCCAGAATCACCTGCAGGGTATGCCGGAACCACCTCTCAGACGTGCCAGAACCCCTTGTCGGACACTCCGGAATCACCTGTCAGGCATGCCGGAACCACCTCTCGAGCGTGCCAGAATGACGTGCCAGAGACACCGGATGCACCTGCCGAGCACGCCGGAACCTCCTCTTCGACTCGCCGGAACCACCAGCCAGAGACGCCAAAATCCCCTGCCAGGTAGGCCAGAATCACATGGCGGACGCTCCGGAATCTCCCGCCGGGAAGGTAGGAACCACCTCTCAAACATACTGGAAGCACGTGCCGGACATGCCGGCACCACGTACTGGACAGACCAGAAACACCTGCCGGACCTGCCTGAACCACCTGCTGAGCACACCGGAACAACTTGCTCGACTCGCTGGAGCCACCTGCTGGACACCCCAAAATCACCAGCCAGCTATGCCAGAACCACTTGCCGTACACTCCGGAATCACCTGCTGGTTACACCAGAGCCACTTGGTGGACAATCCAGAATCACCTGCCGGACATGCCAGAACCACCTGTCACACATGCCGGAACCACGTGCCTGACACGCCGGAACCACCTCGCGGACAGACCGGAACCACCTACCAGACATGCCTGAACCACCTGCCGAGCATGCCGGAACCACCTGCCGGACACGCCAAAACCACCTGCGGGCTAGGCCAGAACCACTTGTAGGACTCTCCTGGAGCACCTGCCGGGCATGCGGGAACCACCTCTCAGACGTGCCAGAACCACGTGCGGCACATGACGGAACCCATTACCGGACAGACCGGAACCACCTGCTGGACACGCCAGAATCACCTGCCAAGAACACCGGAACCACCTGAACAGCTCGCCAGAAACACCTGCCGGGCATGCCAAAATCACCTGCCGGCTACACCAGAACCTCTTGCCGGACACTCCGGAATCACCTGCCAGACATGATGCAACCAAATGTCAGACGTGCCAGAACCACGTGCCAGAGACACCGGATGCAACTGCCGAGCATGCCGGAACCTCCTGCTCAACTCGCTGTAACCACCTGCCGGGGACGCCAAAATCACCTGTCAGCTAGGCCAGAACCACGTGGCGGACTCTATGGAATCACCCGCCGGGCATGCCGGAACCAGCTCTCAGACGTGCCAGAAGCACGTGCCGGACACGCCGGAACCACCTACTAGAGAGACCGGAACCACCTGCCAGACCCGCCTGAACCACCTGCTGAGTACGCTGGAACAACCTGCTCTACTCGCTGGAGCCACCTGCTGGACGCGCCGAAATCACCTGATGGCTACGCCAGCACCACTCGGCAGACAAGCCAGAATCACCTGCAGGGTATGCCGGAACCACCTCTCAGACGTGCCAGAACCCCTTGTCGGACACTCCGGAATCACCTGTCAGGCATGCCGGAACCACCTCTCGAGCGTGCCAGAATGACGTGCCAGAGACACCGGATGCACCTGCCGAGCACGCCGGAACCTCCTCTTCGACTCGCCGGAACCACCAGCCAGAGACGCCAAAATCCCCTGCCAGGTAGGCCAGAATCACATGGCGGACGCTCCGGAATCTCCCGCCGGGAAGGTAGGAACCACCTCTCAAACATACTGGAAGCACGTGCCGGACATGCCGGCACCACGTACTGGACAGACCAGAAACACCTGCCGGACCTGCCTGAACCACCTGCTGAGCACACCGGAACAACTTGCTCGACTCGCTGGAGCCACCTGCTGGACACCCCAAAATCACCAGCCAGCTATGCCAGAACCACTTGCCGTACACTCCGGAATCACCTGCTGGTTACACCAGAGCCACTTGGTGGACAATCCAGAATCACCTGCCGGACATGCCAGAACCACCTGTCACACATGCCGGAACCACGTGCCTGACACGCCGGAACCACCTCGCGGACAGACCGGAACCACCTACCAGACATGCCTGAACCACCTGCCGAGCATGCCGGAACCACCTGCCGGAC
This sequence comes from Equus asinus, assembly GCF_041296235.1. Classification (NCBI taxonomy): domain Eukaryota; kingdom Metazoa; phylum Chordata; class Mammalia; order Perissodactyla; family Equidae; genus Equus; species Equus asinus. Next base: position 65,346 of record NW_027225125.1, read on the forward strand.
ACGCCAAAACCACCTGCGGGCTAGGCCAGAACCACTTGTAGGACTCTCCTGGAGCACCTGCCGGGCATGCGGGAACCACCTCTCAGACGTGCCAGAACCACGTGCGGCACATGACGGAACCCATTACCGGACAGACCGGAACCACCTGCTGGACACGCCAGAATCACCTGCCAAGAACACCGGAACCACCTGAACAGCTCGCCAGAAACACCTGCCGGGCATGCCAAAATCACCTGCCGGCTACACCAGAACCTCTTGCCGGACACTCCGGAATCACCTGCCAGACATGATGCAACCAAATGTCAGACGTGCCAGAACCACGTGCCAGAGACACCGGATGCAACTGCCGAGCATGCCGGAACCTCCTGCTCAACTCGCTGTAACCACCTGCCGGGGACGCCAAAATCACCTGTCAGCTAGGCCAGAACCACGTGGCGGACTCTATGGAATCACCCGCCGGGCATGCCGGAACCAGCTCTCAGACGTGCCAGAAGCACGTGCCGGACACGCCGGAACCACCTACTAGAGAGACCGGAACCACCTGCCAGACCCGCCTGAACCACCTGCTGAGTACGCTGGAACAACCTGCTCTACTCGCTGGAGCCACCTGCTGGACGCGCCAAAATCACCTGATGGCTACGCCAGCACCACTCGGCAGACAAGCCAGAATCACCTGCAGGGTATGCCGGAACCACCTCTCAGACGTGCCAGAACCCCTTGTCGGACACTCCGGAATCACCTGTCAGGCATGCCGGAACCACCTCTCGAGCGTGCCAGAATGACGTGCCAGAGACACCGGATGCACCTGCCGAGCACGCCGGAACCTCCTCTTCGACTCGCCGGAACCACCAGCCAGAGACGCCAAAATCCCCTGCCAGGTAGGCCAGAATCACATGGCGGACGCTCCGGAATCTCCCGCCGGGAAGGTAGGAACCACCTCTCAAACATACTGGAAGCACGTGCCGGACATGCCGGCACCACGTACTGGACAGACCAGAAACACCTGCCGGACCTGCCTGAACCACCTGCTGAGCACACCGGAACAACTTGCTCGACTCGCTGGAGCCACCTGCTGGACACCCCAAAATCACCAGCCAGCTATGCCAGAACCACTTGCCGTACACTCCGGAATCACCTGCTGGTTACACCAGAGCCACTTGGTGGACAATCCAGAATCACCTGCCGGACATGCCAGAACCACCTGTCACACATGCCGGAACCACGTGCCTGACACGCCGGAACCACCTCGCGGACAGACCGGAACCACCTACCAGACATGCCTGAACCACCTGCCGAGCATGCCGGAACCACCTGCCGGACACGCCAAAACCACCTGCGGGCTAGGCCAGAACCACTTGTAGGACTCTCCTGGAGCACCTGCCGGGCATGCGGGAACCACCTCTCAGACGTGCCAGAACCACGTGCGGCACATGACGGAACCCATTACCGGACAGACCGGAACCACCTGCTGGACACGCCAGAATCACCTGCCAAGAACACCGGAACCACCTGAACAGCTCGCCAGAAACACCTGCCGGGCATGCCAAAATCACCTGCCGGCTACACCAGAACCTCTTGCCGGACACTCCGGAATCACCTGCCAGACATGATGCAACCAAATGTCAGACGTGCCAGAACCACGTGCCAGAGACACCGGATGCAACTGCCGAGCATGCCGGAACCTCCTGCTCAACTCGCTGTAACCACCTGCCGGGGACGCCAAAATCACCTGTCAGCTAGGCCAGAACCACGTGGCGGACTCTATGGAATCACCCGCCGGGCATGCCGGAACCAGCTCTCAGACGTGCCAGAAGCACGTGCCGGACACGCCGGAACCACCTACTAGAGAGACCGGAACCACCTGCCAGACCCGCCTGAACCACCTGCTGAGTACGCTGGAACAACCTGCTCTACTCGCTGGAGCCACCTGCTGGACGCGCCAAAATCACCTGATGGCTACGCCAGCACCACTCGGCAGACAAGCCAGAATCACCTGCAGGGTATGCCGGAACCACCTCTCAGACGTGCCAGAACCCCTTGTCGGACACTCCGGAATCACCTGTCAGGCATGCCGGAACCACCTCTCGAGCGTGCCAGAATGACGTGCCAGAGACACCGGATGCACCTGCCGAGCACGCCGGAACCTCCTCTTCGACTCGCCGGAACCACCAGCCAGAGACGCCAAAATCCCCTGCCAGGTAGGCCAGAATCACATGGCGGACGCTCCGGAATCTCCCGCCGGGAAGGTAGGAACCACCTCTCAAACATACTGGAAGCACGTGCCGGACATGCCGGCACCACGTACTGGACAGACCAGAAACACCTGCCGGACCTGCCTGAACCACCTGCTGAGCACACCGGAACAACTTGCTCGACTCGCTGGAGCCACCTGCTGGACACCCCAAAATCACCAGCCAGCTATGCCAGAACCACTTGCCGTACACTCCGGAATCACCTGCTGGTTACACCAGAGCCACTTGGTGGACAATCCAGAATCACCTGCCGGACATGCCAGAACCACCTGTCACACATGCCGGAACCACGTGCCTGACACGCCGGAACCACCTCGCGGACAGACCGGAACCACCTACCAGACATGCCTGAACCACCTGCCGAGCATGCCGGAACCACCTGCCGGACACGCCAAAACCACCTGCGGGCTAGGCCAGAACCACTTGTAGGACTCTCCTGGAGCACCTGCCGGGCATGCGGGAACCACCTCTCAGACGTGCCAGAACCACGTGCGGCACATGACGGAACCCATTACCGGACAGACCGGAACCACCTGCTGGACACGCCAGAATCACCTGCCAAGAACACCGGAACCACCTGAACAGCTCGCCAGAAACACCTGCCGGGCATGCCAAAATCACCTGCCGGCTACACCAGAACCTCTTGCCGGACACTCCGGAATCACCTGCCAGACATGATGCAACCAAATGTCAGACGTGCCAGAACCACGTGCCAGAGACACCGGATGCAACTGCCGAGCATGCCGGAACCTCCTGCTCAACTCGCTGTAACCACCTGCCGGGGACGCCAAAATCACCTGTCAGCTAGGCCAGAACCACGTGGCGGACTCTATGGAATCACCCGCCGGGCATGCCGGAACCAGCTCTCAGACGTGCCAGAAGCACGTGCCGGACACGCCGGAACCACCTACTAGAGAGACCGGAACCACCTGCCAGACCCGCCTGAACCACCTGCTGAGTACGCTGGAACAACCTGCTCTACTCGCTGGAGCCACCTGCTGGACACGCCAAAATCACCTGATGGCTACGCCAGCACCACTCGGCAGACAAGCCAGAATCACCTGCAGGGTATGCCGGAACCACCTCTCAGACGTGCCAGAACCCCTTGTCGGACACTCCGGAATCACCTGTCAGGCATGCCGGAACCACCTCTCGAGCGTGCCAGAATGACGTGCCAGAGACACCGGATGCACCTGCCGAGCACGCCGGAACCTCCTCTTCGACTCGCCGGAACCACCAGCCAGAGACGCCAAAATCCCCTGCCAGGTAGGCCAGAATCACATGGCGGACGCTCCGGAATCTCCCGCCGGGAAGGTAGGAACCACCTCTCAAACATACTGGAAGCACGTGCCGGACATGCCGGCACCACGTACTGGACAGACCAGAAACACCTGCCGGACCTGCCTGAACCACCTGCTGAGCACACCGGAACAACTTGCTCGACTCGCTGGAGCCACCTGCTGGACACCCCAAAATCACCAGCCAGCTATGCCAGAACCACTTGCCGTACACTCCGGAATCACCTGCTGGTTACACCAGAGCCACTTGGTGGACAATCCAGAATCACCTGCCGGACATGCCAGAACCACCTGTCACACATGCCGGAACCACGTGCCTGACACGCCGGAACCACCTCGCGGACAGACCGGAACCACCTACCAGACATGCCTGAACCACCTGCCGAGCATGCCGGAACCACCTGCCGGACACGCCAAAACCACCTGCGGGCTAGGCCAGAACCACTTGTAGGACTCTCCTGGAGCACCTGCCGGGCATGCGGGAACCACCTCTCAGACGTGCCAGAACCACGTGCGGCACATGACGGAACCCATTACCGGACAGACCGGAACCACCTGCTGGACACGCCAGAATCACCTGCCAAGAACACCGGAACCACCTGAACAGCTCGCCAGAAACACCTGCCGGACATGCCAAAATCACCTGCCGGCTACACCAGAACCTCTTGCCGGACACTCCGGAATCACCTGCCAGACATGATGCAACCAAATGTCAGACGTGCCAGAACCACGTGCCAGAGACACCGGATGCAACTGCCGAGCATGCCGGAACCTCCTGCTCAACTCGCTGTAACCACCTGCCGGGGACGCCAAAATCACCTGTCAGCTAGGCCAGAACCACGTGGCGGACTCTATGGAATCACCCGCCGGGCATGCCGGAACCAGCTCTCAGACGTGCCAGAAGCACGTGCCGGACACGCCGGAACCACCTACTAGAGAGACCGGAACCACCTGCCAGACCCGCCTGAACCACCTGCTGAGTACGCTGGAACAACCTGCTCTACTCGCTGGAGCCACCTGCTGGACGCGCCAAAATCACCTGATGGCTACGCCAGCACCACTCGGCAGACAAGCCAGAATCACCTGCAGGGTATGCCGGAACCACCTCTCAGACGTGCCAGAACCCCTTGTCGGACACTCCGGAATCACCTGTCAGGCATGCCGGAACCACCTCTCGAGCGTGCCAGAATGACGTGCCAGAGACACCGGATGCACCTGCCGAGCACGCCGGAACCTCCTCTTCGACTCGCCGGAACCACCAGCCAGAGACGCCAAAATCCCCTGCCAGGTAGGCCAGAATCACATGGCGGACGCTCCGGAATCTCCCGCCGGGAAGGTAGGAACCACCTCTCAAACATACTGGAAGCACGTGCCGGACATGCCGGCACCACGTACTGGACAGACCAGAAACACCTGCCGGACCTGCCTGAACCACCTGCTGAGCACACCGGAACAACTTGCTCGACTCGCTGGAGCCACCTGCTGGACACCCCAAAATCACCAGCCAGCTATGCCAGAACCACTTGCCGTACACTCCGGAATCACCTGCTGGTTACACCAGAGCCACTTGGTGGACAATCCAGAATCACCTGCCGGACATGCCAGAACCACCTGTCACACATGCCGGAACCACGTGCCTGACACGCCGGAACCACCTCGCGGACAGACCGGAACCACCTACCAGACATGCCTGAACCACCTGCCGAGCATGCCGGAACCACCTGCCGGACACGCCAAAACCACCTGCGGGCTAGGCCAGAACCACTTGTAGGACTCTCCTGGAGCACCTGCCGGGCATGCGGGAACCACCTCTCAGACGTGCCAGAACCACGTGCGGCACATGACGGAACCCATTACCGGACAGACCGGAACCACCTGCTGGACACGCCAGAATCACCTGCCAAGAACACCGGAACCACCTGAACAGCTCGCCAGAAACACCTGCCGGACATGCCAAAATCACCTGCCGGCTACACCAGAACCTCTTGCCGGACACTCCGGAATCACCTGCCAGACATGATGCAACCAAATGTCAGACGTGCCAGAACCACGTGCCAGAGACACCGGATGCAACTGCCGAGCATGCCGGAACCTCCTGCTCAACTCGCTGTAACCACCTGCCGGGGACGCCAAAATCACCTGTCAGCTAGGCCAGAACCACGTGGCGGACTCTATGGAATCACCCGCCGGGCATGCCGGAACCAGCTCTCAGACGTGCCAGAAGCACGTGCCGGACACGCCGGAACCACCTACTAGAGAGACCGGAACCACCTGCCAGACCCGCCTGAACCACCTGCTGAGTACGCTGGAACAACCTGCTCTACTCGCTGGAGCCACCTGCTGGACGCGCCAAAATCACCTGATGGCTACGCCAGCACCACTCGGCAGACAAGCCAGAATCACCTGCAGGGTATGCCGGAACCACCTCTCAGACGTGCCAGAACCCCTTGTCGGACACTCCGGAATCACCTGTCAGGCATGCCGGAACCACCTCTCGAGCGTGCCAGAATGACGTGCCAGAGACACCGGATGCACCTGCCGAGCACGCCGGAACCTCCTCTTCGACTCGCCGGAACCACCAGCCAGAGACGCCAAAATCCCCTGCCAGGTAGGCCAGAATCACATGGCGGACGCTCCGGAATCTCCCGCCGGGAAGGTAGGAACCACCTCTCAAACATACTGGAAGCACGTGCCGGACATGCCGGCACCACGTACTGGACAGACCAGAAACACCTGCCGGACCTGCCTGAACCACCTGCTGAGCACACCGGAACAACTTGCTCGACTCGCTGGAGCCACCTGCTGGACACCCCAAAATCACCAGCCAGCTATGCCAGAACCACTTGCCGTACACTCCGGAATCACCTGCTGGTTACACCAGAGCCACTTGGTGGACAATCCAGAATCACCTGCCGGACATGCCAGAACCACCTGTCACACATGCCGGAACCACGTGCCTGACACGCCGGAACCACCTCGCGGACAGACCGGAACCACCTACCAGACATGCCTGAACCACCTGCCGAGCATGCCGGAACCACCTGCCGGACACGCCAAAACCACCTGCGGGCTAGGCCAGAACCACTTGTAGGACTCTCCTGGAGCACCTGCCGGGCATGCGGGAACCACCTCTCAGACGTGCCAGAACCACGTGCGGCACATGACGGAACCCATTACCGGACAGACCGGAACCACCTGCTGGACACGCCAGAATCACCTGCCAAGAACACCGGAACCACCTGAACAGCTCGCCAGAAACACCTGCCGGACATGCCAAAATCACCTGCCGGCTACACCAGAACCTCTTGCCGGACACTCCGGAATCACCTGCCAGACATGATGCAACCAAATGTCAGACGTGCCAGAACCACGTGCCAGAGACACCGGATGCAACTGCCGAGCATGCCGGAACCTCCTGCTCAACTCGCTGTAACCACCTGCCGGGGACGCCAAAATCACCTGTCAGCTAGGCCAGAACCACGTGGCGGACTCTATGGAATCACCCGCCGGGCATGCCGGAACCAGCTCTCAGACGTGCCAGAAGCACGTGCCGGACACGCCGGAACCACCTACTAGAGAGACCGGAACCACCTGCCAGACCCGCCTGAACCACCTGCTGAGTACGCTGGAACAACCTGCTCTACTCGCTGGAGCCACCTGCTGGACACGCCAAAATCACCTGATGGCTACGCCAGCACCACTCGGCAGACAAGCCAGAATCACCTGCAGGGTATGCCGGAACCACCTCTCAGACGTGCCAGAACCCCTTGTCGGACACTCCGGAATCACCTGTCAGGCATGCCGGAACCACCTCTCGAGCGTGCCAGAATGACGTGCCAGAGACACCGGATGCACCTGCCGAGCACGCCGGAACCTCCTCTTCGACTCGCCGGAACCACCAGCCAGAGACGCCAAAATCCCCTGCCAGGTAGGCCAGAATCACATGGCGGACGCTCCGGAATCTCCCGCCGGGAAGGTAGGAACCACCTCTCAAACATACTGGAAGCACGTGCCGGACATGCCAGCACCACGTACTGGACAGACCAGAAACACCTGCCGGACCTGCCTGAACCACCTGCTGAGCACACCGGAACAACTTGCTCGACTCGCTGGAGCCACCTGCTGGACACCCCAAAATCACCAGCCAGCTATGCCAGAACCACTTGCCGTACACTCCGGAATCACCTGCTGGTTACACCAGAGCCACTTGGTGGACAATCCAGAATCACCTGCCGGACATGCCAGAACCACCTGTCACACATGCCGGAACCACGTGCCTGACACGCCGGAACCACCTCGCGGACAGACCGGAACCACCTACCAGACATGCCTGAACCACCTGCCGAGCATGCCGGAACCACCTGCCGGACACGCCAAAACCACCTGCGGGCTAGGCCAGAACCACTTGTAGGACTCTCCTGGAGCACCTGCCGGGCATGCGGGAACCACCTCTCAGACGTGCCAGAACCACGTGCGGCACATGACGGAACCCATTACCGGACAGACCGGAACCACCTGCTGGACACGCCAGAATCACCTGCCAAGAACACCGGAACCACCTGAACAGCTCGCCAGAAACACCTGCCGGACATGCCAAAATCACCTGCCGGCTACACCAGAACCTCTTGCCGGACACTCCGGAATCACCTGCCAGACATGATGCAACCAAATGTCAGACGTGCCAGAACCACGTGCCAGAGACACCGGATGCAACTGCCGAGCATGCCGGAACCTCCTGCTCAACTCGCTGTAACCACCTGCCGGGGACGCCAAAATCACCTGTCAGCTAGGCCAGAACCACGTGGCGGACTCTATGGAATCACCCGCCGGGCATGCCGGAACCAGCTCTCAGACGTGCCAGAAGCACGTGCCGGACACGCCGGAACCACCTACTAGAGAGACCGGAACCACCTGCCAGACCCGCCTGAACCACCTGCTGAGTACGCTGGAACAACCTGCTCTACTCGCTGGAGCCACCTGCTGGACACGCCAAAATCACCTGATGGCTACGCCAGCACCACTCGGCAGACAAGCCAGAATCACCTGCAGGGTATGCCGGAACCACCTCTCAGACGTGCCAGAACCCCTTGTCGGACACTCCGGAATCACCTGTCAGGCATGCCGGAACCACCTCTCGAGCGTGCCAGAATGACGTGCCAGAGACACCGGATGCACCTGCCGAGCACGCCGGAACCTCCTCTTCGACTCGCCGGAACCACCAGCCAGAGACGCCAAAATCCCCTGCCAGGTAGGCCAGAATCACATGGCGGACGCTCCGGAATCTCCCGCCGGGAAGGTAGGAACCACCTCTCAAACATACTGGAAGCACGTGCCGGACATGCCGGCACCACGTACTGGACAGACCAGAAACACCTGCCGGACCTGCCTGAACCACCTGCTGAGCACACCGGAACAACTTGCTCGACTCGCTGGAGCCACCTGCTGGACACCCCAAAATCACCAGCCAGCTATGCCAGAACCACTTGCCGTACACTCCGGAATCACCTGCTGGTTACACCAGAGCCACTTGGTGGACAATCCAGAATCACCTGCCGGACATGCCAGAACCACCTGTCACACATGCCGGAACCACGTGCCTGACACGCCGGAACCACCTCGCGGACAGACCGGAACCACCTACCAGACATGCCTGAACCACCTGCCGAGCATGCCGGAACCACCTGCCGGACACGCCAAAACCACCTGCGGGCTAGGCCAGAACCACTTGTAGGACTCTCCTGGAGCACCTGCCGGGCATGCGGGAACCACCTCTCAGACGTGCCAGAACCACGTGCGGCACATGACGGAACCCATTACCGGACAGACCGGAACCACCTGCTGGACACGCCAGAATCACCTGCCAAGAACACCGGAACCACCTGAACAGCTCGCCAGAAACACCTGCCGGACATGCCAAAATCACCTGCCGGCTACACCAGAACCTCTTGCCGGACACTCCGGAATCACCTGCCAGACATGATGCAACCAAATGTCAGACGTGCCAGAACCACGTGCCAGAGACACCGGATGCAACTGCCGAGCATGCCGGAACCTCCTGCTCAACTCGCTGTAACCACCTGCCGGGGACGCCAAAATCACCTGTCAGCTAGGCCAGAACCACGTGGCGGACTCTATGGAATCACCCGCCGGGCATGCCGGAACCAGCTCTCAGACGTGCCAGAAGCACGTGCCGGACACGCCGGAACCACCTACTAGAGAGACCGGAACCACCTGCCAGACCCGCCTGAACCACCTGCTGAGTACGCTGGAACAACCTGCTCTACTCGCTGGAGCCACCTGCTGGACACGCCAAAATCACCTGATGGCTACGCCAGCACCACTCGGCAGACAAGCCAGAATCACCTGCAGGGTATGCCGGAACCACCTCTCAGACGTGCCAGAACCCCTTGTCGGACACTCCGGAATCACCTGTCAGGCATGCCGGAACCACCTCTCGAGCGTGCCAGAATGACGTGCCAGAGACACCGGATGCACCTGCCGAGCACGCCGGAACCTCCTCTTCGACTCGCCGGAACCACCAGCCAGAGACGCCAAAATCCCCTGCCAGGTAGGCCAGAATCACATGGCGGACGCTCCGGAATCTCCCGCCGGGAAGGTAGGAACCACCTCTCAAACATACTGGAAGCACGTGCCGGACATGCCGGCACCACGTACTGGACAGACCAGAAACACCTGCCGGACCTGCCTGAACCACCTGCTGAGCACACCGGAACAACTTGCTCGACTCGCTGGAGCCACCTGCTGGACACCCCAAAATCACCAGCCAGCTATGCCAGAACCACTTGCCGTACACTCCGGAATCACCTGCTGGTTACACCAGAGCCACTTGGTGGACAATCCAGAATCACCTGCCGGACATGCCAGAACCACCTGTCACACATGCCGGAACCACGTGCCTGACACGCCGGAACCACCTCGCGGACAGACCGGAACCACCTACCAGACATGCCTGAACCACCTGCCGAGCATGCCGGAACCACCTGCCGGACACGCCAAAACCACCTGCGGGCTAGGCCAGAACCACTTGTAGGACTCTCCTGGAGCACCTGCCGGGCATGCGGGAACCACCTCTCAGACGTGCCAGAACCACGTGCGGCACATGACGGAACCCATTACCGGACAGACCGGAACCACCTGCTGGACACGCCAGAATCACCTGCCAAGAACACCGGAACCACCTGAACAGCTCGCCAGAAACACCTGCCGGACATGCCAAAATCACCTGCCGGCTACACCAGAACCTCTTGCCGGACACTCCGGAATCACCTGCCAGACATGATGCAACCAAATGTCAGACGTGCCAGAACCACGTGCCAGAGACACCGGATGCAACTGCCGAGCATGCCGGAACCTCCTGCTCAACTCGCTGTAACCACCTGCCGGGGACGCCAAAATCACCTGTCAGCTAGGCCAGAACCACGTGGCGGACTCTATGGAATCACCCGCCGGGCATGCCGGAACCAGCTCTCAGACGTGCCAGAAGCACGTGCCGGACACGCCGGAACCACCTACTAGAGAGACCGGAACCACCTGCCAGACCCGCCTGAACCACCTGCTGAGTACGCTGGAACAACCTGCTCTACTCGCTGGAGCCACCTGCTGGACGCGCCGAAATCACCTGATGGCTACGCCAGCACCACTCGGCAGACAAGCCAGAATCACCTGCAGGGTATGCCGGAACCACCTCTCAGACGTGCCAGAACCCCTTGTCGGACACTCCGGAATCACCTGTCAGGCATGCCGGAACCACCTCTCGAGCGTGCCAGAATGACGTGCCAGAGACACCGGATGCACCTGCCGAGCACGCCGGAACCTCCTCTTCGACTCGCCGGAACCACCAGCCAGAGACGCCAAAATCCCCTGCCAGGTAGGCCAGAATCACATGGCGGACGCTCCGGAATCTCCCGCCGGGAAGGTAGGAACCACCTCTCAAACATACTGGAAGCACGTGCCGGACATGCCGGCACCACGTACTGGACAGACCAGAAACACCTGCCGGACCTGCCTGAACCACCTGCTGAGCACACCGGAACAACTTGCTCGACTCGCTGGAGCCACCTGCTGGACACCCCAAAATCACCAGCCAGCTATGCCAGAACCACTTGCCGTACACTCCGGAATCACCTGCTGGTTACACCAGAGCCACTTGGTGGACAATCCAGAATCACCTGCCGGACATGCCAGAACCACCTGTCACACATGCCGGAACCACGTGCCTGACACGCCGGAACCACCTCGCGGACAGACCGGAACCACCTACCAGACATGCCTGAACCACCTGCCGAGCATGCCGGAACCACCTGCCGGACACGCCAAAACCACCTGCGGGCTAGGCCAGAACCACTTGTAGGACTCTCCTGGAGCACCTGCCGGGCATGCGGGAACCACCTCTCAGACGTGCCAGAACCACGTGCGGCACATGACGGAACCCATTACCGGACAGACCGGAACCACCTGCTGGACACGCCAGAATCACCTGCCAAGAACACCGGAACCACCTGAACAGCTCGCCAGAAACACCTGCCGGACATGCCAAAATCACCTGCCGGCTACACCAGAACCTCTTGCCGGACACTCCGGAATCACCTGCCAGACATGATGCAACCAAATGTCAGACGTGCCAGAACCACGTGCCAGAGACACCGGATGCAACTGCCGAGCATGCCGGAACCTCCTGCTCAACTCGCTGTAACCACCTGCCGGGGACGCCAAAATCACCTGTCAGCTAGGCCAGAACCACGTGGCGGACTCTATGGAATCACCCGCCGGGCATGCCGGAACCAGCTCTCAGACGTGCCAGAAGCACGTGCCGGACACGCCGGAACCACCTACTAGAGAGACCGGAACCACCTGCCAGACCCGCCTGAACCACCTGCTGAGTACGCTGGAACAACCTGCTCTACTCGCTGGAGCCACCTGCTGGACACGCCAAAATCACCTGATGGCTACGCCAGCACCACTCGGCAGACAAGCCAGAATCACCTGCAGGGTATGCCGGAACCACCTCTCAGACGTGCCAGAACCCCTTGTCGGACACTCCGGAATCACCTGTCAGGCATGCCGGAACCACCTCTCGAGCGTGCCAGAATGACGTGCCAGAGACACCGGATGCACCTGCCGAGCACGCCGGAACCTCCTCTTCGACTCGCCGGAACCACCAGCCAGAGACGCCAAAATCCCCTGCCAGGTAGGCCAGAATCACATGGCGGACGCTCCGGAATCTCCCGCCGGGAAGGTAGGAACCACCTCTCAAACATACTGGAAGCACGTGCCGGACATGCCGGCACCACGTACTGGACAGACCAGAAACACCTGCCGGACCTGCCTGAACCACCTGCTGAGCACACCGGAACAACTTGCTCGACTCGCTGGAGCCACCTGCTGGACACCCCAAAATCACCAGCCAGCTATGCCAGAACCACTTGCCGTACACTCCGGAATCACCTGCTGGTTACACCAGAGCCACTTGGTGGACAATCCAGAATCACCTGCCGGACATGCCAGAACCACCTGTCACACATGCCGGAACCACGTGCCTGACACGCCGGAACCACCTCGCGGACAGACCGGAACCACCTACCAGACATGCCTGAACCACCTGCCGAGCATGCCGGAACCACCTGCCGGACACGCCAAAACCACCTGCGGGCTAGGCCAGAACCACTTGTAGGACTCTCCTGGAGCACCTGCCGGGCATGCGGGAACCACCTCTCAGACGTGCCAGAACCACGTGCGGCACATGACGGAACCCATTACCGGACAGACCGGAACCACCTGCTGGACACGCCAGAATCACCTGCCAAGAACACCGGAACCACCTGAACAGCTCGCCAGAAACACCTGCCGGACATGCCAAAATCACCTGCCGGCTACACCAGAACCTCTTGCCGGACACTCCGGAATCACCTGCCAGACATGATGCAACCAAATGTCAGACGTGCCAGAACCACGTGCCAGAGACACCGGATGCAACTGCCGAGCATGCCGGAACCTCCTGCTCAACTCGCTGTAACCACCTGCCGGGGACGCCAAAATCACCTGTCAGCTAGGCCAGAACCACGTGGCGGACTCTATGGAATCACCCGCCGGGCATGCCGGAACCAGCTCTCAGACGTGCCAGAAGCACGTGCCGGACACGCCGGAACCACCTACTAGAGAGACCGGAACCACCTGCCAGACCCGCCTGAACCACCTGCTGAGTACGCTGGAACAACCTGCTCTACTCGCTGGAGCCACCTGCTGGACACGCCAAAATCACCTGATGGCTACGCCAGCACCACTCGGCAGACAAGCCAGAATCACCTGCAGGGTATGCCGGAACCACCTCTCAGACGTGCCAGAACCCCTTGTCGGACACTCCGGAATCACCTGTCAGGCATGCCGGAACCACCTCTCGAGCGTGCCAGAATGACGTGCCAGAGACACCGGATGCACCTGCCGAGCACGCCGGAACCTCCTCTTCGACTCGCCGGAACCACCAGCCAGAGACGCCAAAATCCCCTGCCAGGTAGGCCAGAATCACATGGCGGACGCTCCGGAATCTCCCGCCGGGAAGGTAGGAACCACCTCTCAAACATACTGGAAGCACGTGCCGGACATGCCGGCACCACGTACTGGACAGACCAGAAACACCTGCCGGACCTGCCTGAACCACCTGCTGAGCACACCGGAACAACTTGCTCGACTCGCTGGAGCCACCTGCTGGACACCCCAAAATCACCAGCCAGCTATGCCAGAACCACTTGCCGTACACTCCGGAATCACCTGCTGGTTACACCAGAGCCACTTGGTGGACAATCCAGAATCACCTGCCGGACATGCCAGAACCACCTGTCACACATGCCGGAACCACGTGCCTGACACGCCGGAACCACCTCGCGGACAGACCGGAACCACCTACCAGACATGCCTGAACCACCTGCCGAGCATGCCGGAACCACCTGCCGGACACGCCAAAACCACCTGCGGGCTAGGCCAGAACCACTTGTAGGACTCTCCTGGAGCACCTGCCGGGCATGCGGGAACCACCTCTCAGACGTGCCAGAACCACGTGCGGCACATGACGGAACCCATTACCGGACAGACCGGAACCACCTGCTGGACACGCCAGAATCACCTGCCAAGAACACCGGAACCACCTGAACAGCTCGCCAGAAACACCTGCCGGACATGCCAAAATCACCTGCCGGCTACACCAGAACCTCTTGCCGGACACTCCGGAATCACCTGCCAGACATGATGCAACCAAATGTCAGACGTGCCAGAACCACGTGCCAGAGACACCGGATGCAACTGCCGAGCATGCCGGAACCTCCTGCTCAACTCGCTGTAACCACCTGCCGGGGACGCCAAAATCACCTGTCAGCTAGGCCAGAACCACGTGGCGGACTCTATGGAATCACCCGCCGGGCATGCCGGAACCAGCTCTCAGACGTGCCAGAAGCACGTGCCGGACACGCCGGAACCACCTACTAGAGAGACCGGAACCACCTGCCAGACCCGCCTGAACCACCTGCTGAGTACGCTGGAACAACCTGCTCTACTCGCTGGAGCCACCTGCTGGACGCGCCGAAATCACCTGATGGCTACGCCAGCACCACTCGGCAGACAAGCCAGAATCACCTGCAGGGTATGCCGGAACCACCTCTCAGACGTGCCAGAACCCCTTGTCGGACACTCCGGAATCACCTGTCAGGCATGCCGGAACCACCTCTCGAGCGTGCCAGAATGACGTGCCAGAGACACCGGATGCACCTGCCGAGCACGCCGGAACCTCCTCTTCGACTCGCCGGAACCACCAGCCAGAGACGCCAAAATCCCCTGCCAGGTAGGCCAGAATCACATGGCGGACGCTCCGGAATCTCCCGCCGGGAAGGTAGGAACCACCTCTCAAACATACTGGAAGCACGTGCCGGACATGCCGGCACCACGTACTGGACAGACCAGAAACACCTGCCGGACCTGCCTGAACCACCTGCTGAGCACACCGGAACAACTTGCTCGACTCGCTGGAGCCACCTGCTGGACACCCCAAAATCACCAGCCAGCTATGCCAGAACCACTTGCCGTACACTCCGGAATCACCTGCTGGTTACACCAGAGCCACTTGGTGGACAATCCAGAATCACCTGCCGGACATGCCAGAACCACCTGTCACACATGCCGGAACCACGTGCCTGACACGCCGGAACCACCTCGCGGACAGACCGGAACCACCTACCAGACATGCCTGAACCACCTGCCGAGCATGCCGGAACCACCTGCCGGACACGCCAAAACCACCTGCGGGCTAGGCCAGAACCACTTGTAGGACTCTCCTGGAGCACCTGCCGGGCATGCGGGAACCACCTCTCAGACGTGCCAGAACCACGTGCGGCACATGACGGAACCCATTACCGGACAGACCGGAACCACCTGCTGGACACGCCAGAATCACCTGCCAAGAACACCGGAACCACCTGAACAGCTCGCCAGAAACACCTGCCGGGCATGCCAAAATCACCTGCCGGCTACACCAGAACCTCTTGCCGGACACTCCGGAATCACCTGCCAGACATGATGCAACCAAATGTCAGACGTGCCAGAACCACGTGCCAGAGACACCGGATGCAACTGCCGAGCATGCCGGAACCTCCTGCTCAACTCGCTGTAACCACCTGCCGGGGACGCCAAAATCACCTGTCAGCTAGGCCAGAACCACGTGGCGGACTCTATGGAATCACCCGCCGGGCATGCCGGAACCAGCTCTCAGACGTGCCAGAAGCACGTGCCGGACACGCCGGAACCACCTACTAGAGAGACCGGAACCACCTGCCAGACCCGCCTGAACCACCTGCTGAGTACGCTGGAACAACCTGCTCTACTCGCTGGAGCCACCTGCTGGACACGCCAAAATCACCTGATGGCTACGCCAGCACCACTCGGCAGACAAGCCAGAATCACCTGCAGGGTATGCCGGAACCACCTCTCAGACGTGCCAGAACCCCTTGTCGGACACTCCGGAATCACCTGTCAGGCATGCCGGAACCACCTCTCGAGCGTGCCAGAATGACGTGCCAGAGACACCGGATGCACCTGCCGAGCACGCCGGAACCTCCTCTTCGACTCGCCGGAACCACCAGCCAGAGACGCCAAAATCCCCTGCCAGGTAGGCCAGAATCACATGGCGGACGCTCCGGAATCTCCCGCCGGGAAGGTAGGAACCACCTCTCAAACATACTGGAAGCACGTGCCGGACATGCCGGCACCACGTACTGGACAGACCAGAAACACCTGCCGGACCTGCCTGAACCACCTGCTGAGCACACCGGAACAACTTGCTCGACTCGCTGGAGCCACCTGCTGGACACCCCAAAATCACCAGCCAGCTATGCCAGAACCACTTGCCGTACACTCCGGAATCACCTGCTGGTTACACCAGAGCCACTTGGTGGACAATCCAGAATCACCTGCCGGACATGCCAGAACCACCTGTCACACATGCCGGAACCACGTGCCTGACACGCCGGAACCACCTCGCGGACAGACCGGAACCACCTACCAGACATGCCTGAACCACCTGCCGAGCATGCCGGAACCACCTGCCGGACACGCCAAAACCACCTGCGGGCTAGGCCAGAACCACTTGTAGGACTCTCCTGGAGCACCTGCCGGGCATGCGGGAACCACCTCTCAGACGTGCCAGAACCACGTGCGGCACATGACGGAACCCATTACCGGACAGACCGGAACCACCTGCTGGACACGCCAGAATCACCTGCCAAGAACACCGGAACCACCTGAACAGCTCGCCAGAAACACCTGCCGGACATGCCAAAATCACCTGCCGGCTACACCAGAACCTCTTGCCGGACACTCCGGAATCACCTGCCAGACATGATGCAACCAAATGTCAGACGTGCCAGAACCACGTGCCAGAGACACCGGATGCAACTGCCGAGCATGCCGGAACCTCCTGCTCAACTCGCTGTAACCACCTGCCGGGGACGCCAAAATCACCTGTCAGCTAGGCCAGAACCACGTGGCGGACTCTATGGAATCACCCGCCGGGCATGCCGGAACCAGCTCTCAGACGTGCCAGAAGCACGTGCCGGACACGCCGGAACCACCTACTAGAGAGACCGGAACCACCTGCCAGACCCGCCTGAACCACCTGCTGAGTACGCTGGAACAACCTGCTCTACTCGCTGGAGCCACCTGCTGGACACGCCAAAATCACCTGATGGCTACGCCAGCACCACTCGGCAGACAAGCCAGAATCACCTGCAGGGTATGCCGGAACCACCTCTCAGACGTGCCAGAACCCCTTGTCGGACACTCCGGAATCACCTGTCAGGCATGCCGGAACCACCTCTCGAGCGTGCCAGAATGACGTGCCAGAGACACCGGATGCACCTGCCGAGCACGCCGGAACCTCCTCTTCGACTCGCCGGAACCACCAGCCAGAGACGCCAAAATCCCCTGCCAGGTAGGCCAGAATCACATGGCGGACGCTCCGGAATCTCCCGCCGGGAAGGTAGGAACCACCTCTCAAACATACTGGAAGCACGTGCCGGACATGCCGGCACCACGTACTGGACAGACCAGAAACACCTGCCGGACCTGCCTGAACCACCTGCTGAGCACACCGGAACAACTTGCTCGACTCGCTGGAGCCACCTGCTGGACACCCCAAAATCACCAGCCAGCTATGCCAGAACCACTTGCCGTACACTCCGGAATCACCTGCTGGTTACACCAGAGCCACTTGGTGGACAATCCAGAATCACCTGCCGGACATGCCAGAACCACCTGTCACACATGCCGGAACCACGTGCCTGACACGCCGGAACCACCTCGCGGACAGACCGGAACCACCTACCAGACATGCCTGAACCACCTGCCGAGCATGCCGGAACCACCTGCCGGACACGCCAAAACCACCTGCGGGCTAGGCCAGAACCACTTGTAGGACTCTCCTGGAGCACCTGCCGGGCATGCGGGAACCACCTCTCAGACGTGCCAGAACCACGTGCGGCACATGACGGAACCCATTACCGGACAGACCGGAACCACCTGCTGGACACGCCAGAATCACCTGCCAAGAACACCGGAACCACCTGAACAGCTCGCCAGAAACACCTGCCGGACATGCCAAAATCACCTGCCGGCTACACCAGAACCTCTTGCCGGACACTCCGGAATCACCTGCCAGACATGATGCAACCAAATGTCAGACGTGCCAGAACCACGTGCCAGAGACACCGGATGCAACTGCCGAGCATGCCGGAACCTCCTGCTCAACTCGCTGTAACCACCTGCCGGGGACGCCAAAATCACCTGTCAGCTAGGCCAGAACCACGTGGCGGACTCTATGGAATCACCCGCCGGGCATGCCGGAACCAGCTCTCAGACGTGCCAGAAGCACGTGCCGGACACGCCGGAACCACCTACTAGAGAGACCGGAACCACCTGCCAGACCCGCCTGAACCACCTGCTGAGTACGCTGGAACAACCTGCTCTACTCGCTGGAGCCACCTGCTGGACGCGCCGAAATCACCTGATGGCTACGCCAGCACCACTCGGCAGACAAGCCAGAATCACCTGCAGGGTATGCCGGAACCACCTCTCAGACGTGCCAGAACCCCTTGTCGGACACTCCGGAATCACCTGTCAGGCATGCCGGAACCACCTCTCGAGCGTGCCAGAATGACGTGCCAGAGACACCGGATGCACCTGCCGAGCACGCCGGAACCTCCTCTTCGACTCGCCGGAACCACCAGCCAGAGACGCCAAAATCCCCTGCCAGGTAGGCCAGAATCACATGGCGGACGCTCCGGAATCTCCCGCCGGGAAGGTAGGAACCACCTCTCAAACATACTGGAAGCACGTGCCGGACATGCCGGCACCACGTACTGGACAGACCAGAAACACCTGCCGGACCTGCCTGAACCACCTGCTGAGCACACCGGAACAACTTGCTCGACTCGCTGGAGCCACCTGCTGGACACCCCAAAATCACCAGCCAGCTATGCCAGAACCACTTGCCGTACACTCCGGAATCACCTGCTGGTTACACCAGAGCCACTTGGTGGACAATCCAGAATCACCTGCCGGACATGCCAGAACCACCTGTCACACATGCCGGAACCACGTGCCTGACACGCCGGAACCACCTCGCGGACAGACCGGAACCACCTACCAGACATGCCTGAACCACCTGCCGAGCATGCCGGAACCACCTGCCGGACACGCCAAAACCACCTGCGGGCTAGGCCAGAACCACTTGTAGGACTCTCCTGGAGCACCTGCCGGGCATGCGGGAACCACCTCTCAGACGTGCCAGAACCACGTGCGGCACATGACGGAACCCATTACCGGACAGACCGGAACCACCTGCTGGACACGCCAGAATCACCTGCCAAGAACACCGGAACCACCTGAACAGCTCGCCAGAAACACCTGCCGGACATGCCAAAATCACCTGCCGGCTACACCAGAACCTCTTGCCGGACACTCCGGAATCACCTGCCAGACATGATGCAACCAAATGTCAGACGTGCCAGAACCACGTGCCAGAGACACCGGATGCAACTGCCGAGCATGCCGGAACCTCCTGCTCAACTCGCTGTAACCACCTGCCGGGGACGCCAAAATCACCTGTCAGCTAGGCCAGAACCACGTGGCGGACTCTATGGAATCACCCGCCGGGCATGCCGGAACCAGCTCTCAGACGTGCCAGAAGCACGTGCCGGACACGCCGGAACCACCTACTAGAGAGACCGGAACCACCTGCCAGACCCGCCTGAACCACCTGCTGAGTACGCTGGAACAACCTGCTCTACTCGCTGGAGCCACCTGCTGGACGCGCCGAAATCACCTGATGGCTACGCCAGCACCACTCGGCAGACAAGCCAGAATCACCTGCAGGGTATGCCGGAACCACCTCTCAGACGTGCCAGAACCCCTTGTCGGACACTCCGGAATCACCTGTCAGGCATGCCGGAACCACCTCTCGAGCGTGCCAGAATGACGTGCCAGAGACACCGGATGCACCTGCCGAGCACGCCGGAACCTCCTCTTCGACTCGCCGGAACCACCAGCCAGAGACGCCAAAATCCCCTGCCAGGTAGGCCAGAATCACATGGCGGACGCTCCGGAATCTCCCGCCGGGAAGGTAGGAACCACCTCTCAAACATACTGGAAGCACGTGCCGGACATGCCGGCACCACGTACTGGACAGACCAGAAACACCTGCCGGACCTGCCTGAACCACCTGCTGAGCACACCGGAACAACTTGCTCGACTCGCTGGAGCCACCTGCTGGACACCCCAAAATCACCAGCCAGCTATGCCAGAACCACTTGCCGTACACTCCGGAATCACCTGCTGGTTACACCAGAGCCACTTGGTGGACAATCCAGAATCACCTGCCGGACATGCCAGAACCACCTGTCACACATGCCGGAACCACGTGCCTGACACGCCGGAACCACCTCGCGGACAGACCGGAACCACCTACCAGACATGCCTGAACCACCTGCCGAGCATGCCGGAACCACCTGCCGGACACGCCAAAACCACCTGCGGGCTAGGCCAGAACCACTTGTAGGACTCTCCTGGAGCACCTGCCGGGCATGCGGGAACCACCTCTCAGACGTGCCAGAACCACGTGCGGCACATGACGGAACCCATTACCGGACAGACCGGAACCACCTGCTGGACACGCCAGAATCACCTGCCAAGAACACCGGAACCACCTGAACAGCTCGCCAGAAACACCTGCCGGACATGCCAAAATCACCTGCCGGCTACACCAGAACCTCTTGCCGGACACTCCGGAATCACCTGCCAGACATGATGCAACCAAATGTCAGACGTGCCAGAACCACGTGCCAGAGACACCGGATGCAACTGCCGAGCATGCCGGAACCTCCTGCTCAACTCGCTGTAACCACCTGCCGGGGACGCCAAAATCACCTGTCAGCTAGGCCAGAACCACGTGGCGGACTCTATGGAATCACCCGCCGGGCATGCCGGAACCAGCTCTCAGACGTGCCAGAAGCACGTGCCGGACACGCCGGAACCACCTACTAGAGAGACCGGAACCACCTGCCAGACCCGCCTGAACCACCTGCTGAGTACGCTGGAACAACCTGCTCTACTCGCTGGAGCCACCTGCTGGACACGCCAAAATCACCTGATGGCTACGCCAGCACCACTCGGCAGACAAGCCAGAATCACCTGCAGGGTATGCCGGAACCACCTCTCAGACGTGCCAGAACCCCTTGTCGGACACTCCGGAATCACCTGTCAGGCATGCCGGAACCACCTCTCGAGCGTGCCAGAATGACGTGCCAGAGACACCGGATGCACCTGCCGAGCACGCCGGAACCTCCTCTTCGACTCGCCGGAACCACCAGCCAGAGACGCCAAAATCCCCTGCCAGGTAGGCCAGAATCACATGGCGGACGCTCCGGAATCTCCCGCCGGGAAGGTAGGAACCACCTCTCAAACATACTGGAAGCACGTGCCGGACATGCCGGCACCACGTACTGGACAGACCAGAAACACCTGCCGGACCTGCCTGAACCACCTGCTGAGCACACCGGAACAACTTGCTCGACTCGCTGGAGCCACCTGCTGGACACCCCAAAATCACCAGCCAGCTATGCCAGAACCACTTGCCGTACACTCCGGAATCACCTGCTGGTTACACCAGAGCCACTTGGTGGACAATCCAGAATCACCTGCCGGACATGCCAGAACCACCTGTCACACATGCCGGAACCACGTGCCTGACACGCCGGAACCACCTCGCGGACAGACCGGAACCACCTACCAGACATGCCTGAACCACCTGCCGAGCATGCCGGAACCACCTGCCGGACACGCCAAAACCACCTGCGGGCTAGGCCAGAACCACTTGTAGGACTCTCCTGGAGCACCTGCCGGGCATGCGGGAACCACCTCTCAGACGTGCCAGAACCACGTGCGGCACATGACGGAACCCATTACCGGACAGACCGGAACCACCTGCTGGACACGCCAGAATCACCTGCCAAGAACACCGGAACCACCTGAACAGCTCGCCAGAAACACCTGCCGGACATGCCAAAATCACCTGCCGGCTACACCAGAACCTCTTGCCGGACACTCCGGAATCACCTGCCAGACATGATGCAACCAAATGTCAGACGTGCCAGAACCACGTGCCAGAGACACCGGATGCAACTGCCGAGCATGCCGGAACCTCCTGCTCAACTCGCTGTAACCACCTGCCGGGGACGCCAAAATCACCTGTCAGCTAGGCCAGAACCACGTGGCGGACTCTATGGAATCACCCGCCGGGCATGCCGGAACCAGCTCTCAGACGTGCCAGAAGCACGTGCCGGACACGCCGGAACCACCTACTAGAGAGACCGGAACCACCTGCCAGACCCGCCTGAACCACCTGCTGAGTACGCTGGAACAACCTGCTCTACTCGCTGGAGCCACCTGCTGGACGCGCCAAAATCACCTGATGGCTACGCCAGCACCACTCGGCAGACAAGCCAGAATCACCTGCAGGGTATGCCGGAACCACCTCTCAGACGTGCCAGAACCCCTTGTCGGACACTCCGGAATCACCTGTCAGGCATGCCGGAACCACCTCTCGAGCGTGCCAGAATGACGTGCCAGAGACACCGGATGCACCTGCCGAGCACGCCGGAACCTCCTCTTCGACTCGCCGGAACCACCAGCCAGAGACGCCAAAATCCCCTGCCAGGTAGGCCAGAATCACATGGCGGACGCTCCGGAATCTCCCGCCGGGAAGGTAGGAACCACCTCTCAAACATACTGGAAGCACGTGCCGGACATGCCGGCACCACGTACTGGACAGACCAGAAACACCTGCCGGACCTGCCTGAACCACCTGCTGAGCACACCGGAACAACTTGCTCGACTCGCTGGAGCCACCTGCTGGACACCCCAAAATCACCAGCCAGCTATGCCAGAACCACTTGCCGTACACTCCGGAATCACCTGCTGGTTACACCAGAGCCACTTGGTGGACAATCCAGAATCACCTGCCGGACATGCCAGAACCACCTGTCACACATGCCGGAACCACGTGCCTGACACGCCGGAACCACCTCGCGGACAGACCGGAACCACCTACCAGACATGCCTGAACCACCTGCCGAGCATGCCGGAACCACCTGCCGGACACGCCAAAACCACCTGCGGGCTAGGCCAGAACCACTTGTAGGACTCTCCTGGAGCACCTGCCGGGCATGCGGGAACCACCTCTCAGACGTGCCAGAACCACGTGCGGCACATGACGGAACCCATTACCGGACAGACCGGAACCACCTGCTGGACACGCCAGAATCACCTGCCAAGAACACCGGAACCACCTGAACAGCTCGCCAGAAACACCTGCCGGACATGCCAAAATCACCTGCCGGCTACACCAGAACCTCTTGCCGGACACTCCGGAATCACCTGCCAGACATGATGCAACCAAATGTCAGACGTGCCAGAACCACGTGCCAGAGACACCGGATGCAACTGCCGAGCATGCCGGAACCTCCTGCTCAACTCGCTGTAACCACCTGCCGGGGACGCCAAAATCACCTGTCAGCTAGGCCAGAACCACGTGGCGGACTCTATGGAATCACCCGCCGGGCATGCCGGAACCAGCTCTCAGACGTGCCAGAAGCACGTGCCGGACACGCCGGAACCACCTACTAGAGAGACCGGAACCACCTGCCAGACCCGCCTGAACCACCTGCTGAGTACGCTGGAACAACCTGCTCTACTCGCTGGAGCCACCTGCTGGACGCGCCGAAATCACCTGATGGCTACGCCAGCACCACTCGGCAGACAAGCCAGAATCACCTGCAGGGTATGCCGGAACCACCTCTCAGACGTGCCAGAACCCCTTGTCGGACACTCCGGAATCACCTGTCAGGCATGCCGGAACCACCTCTCGAGCGTGCCAGAATGACGTGCCAGAGACACCGGATGCACCTGCCGAGCACGCCGGAACCTCCTCTTCGACTCGCCGGAACCACCAGCCAGAGACGCCAAAATCCCCTGCCAGGTAGGCCAGAATCACATGGCGGACGCTCCGGAATCTCCCGCCGGGAAGGTAGGAACCACCTCTCAAACATACTGGAAGCACGTGCCGGACATGCCGGCACCACGTACTGGACAGACCAGAAACACCTGCCGGACCTGCCTGAACCACCTGCTGAGCACACCGGAACAACTTGCTCGACTCGCTGGAGCCACCTGCTGGACACCCCAAAATCACCAGCCAGCTATGCCAGAACCACTTGCCGTACACTCCGGAATCACCTGCTGGTTACACCAGAGCCACTTGGTGGACAATCCAGAATCACCTGCCGGACATGCCAGAACCACCTGTCACACATGCCGGAACCACGTGCCTGACACGCCGGAACCACCTCGCGGACAGACCGGAACCACCTACCAGACATGCCTGAACCACCTGCCGAGCATGCCGGAACCACCTGCCGGACACGCCAAAACCACCTGCGGGCTAGGCCAGAACCACTTGTAGGACTCTCCTGGAGCACCTGCCGGGCATGCGGGAACCACCTCTCAGACGTGCCAGAACCACGTGCGGCACATGACGGAACCCATTACCGGACAGACCGGAACCACCTGCTGGACACGCCAGAATCACCTGCCAAGAACACCGGAACCACCTGAACAGCTCGCCAGAAACACCTGCCGGGCATGCCAAAATCACCTGCCGGCTACACCAGAACCTCTTGCCGGACACTCCGGAATCACCTGCCAGACATGATGCAACCAAATGTCAGACGTGCCAGAACCACGTGCCAGAGACACCGGATGCAACTGCCGAGCATGCCGGAACCTCCTGCTCAACTCGCTGTAACCACCTGCCGGGGACGCCAAAATCACCTGTCAGCTAGGCCAGAACCACGTGGCGGACTCTATGGAATCACCCGCCGGGCATGCCGGAACCAGCTCTCAGACGTGCCAGAAGCACGTGCCGGACACGCCGGAACCACCTACTAGAGAGACCGGAACCACCTGCCAGACCCGCCTGAACCACCTGCTGAGTACGCTGGAACAACCTGCTCTACTCGCTGGAGCCACCTGCTGGACGCGCCGAAATCACCTGATGGCTACGCCAGCACCACTCGGCAGACAAGCCAGAATCACCTGCAGGGTATGCCGGAACCACCTCTCAGACGTGCCAGAACCCCTTGTCGGACACTCCGGAATCACCTGTCAGGCATGCCGGAACCACCTCTCGAGCGTGCCAGAATGACGTGCCAGAGACACCGGATGCACCTGCCGAGCACGCCGGAACCTCCTCTTCGACTCGCCGGAACCACCAGCCAGAGACGCCAAAATCCCCTGCCAGGTAGGCCAGAATCACATGGCGGACGCTCCGGAATCTCCCGCCGGGAAGGTAGGAACCACCTCTCAAACATACTGGAAGCACGTGCCGGACATGCCGGCACCACGTACTGGACAGACCAGAAACACCTGCCGGACCTGCCTGAACCACCTGCTGAGCACACCGGAACAACTTGCTCGACTCGCTGGAGCCACCTGCTGGACACCCCAAAATCACCAGCCAGCTATGCCAGAACCACTTGCCGTACACTCCGGAATCACCTGCTGGTTACACCAGAGCCACTTGGTGGACAATCCAGAATCACCTGCCGGACATGCCAGAACCACCTGTCACACATGCCGGAACCACGTGCCTGACACGCCGGAACCACCTCGCGGACAGACCGGAACCACCTACCAGACATGCCTGAACCACCTGCCGAGCATGCCGGAACCACCTGCCGGACACGCCAAAACCACCTGCGGGCTAGGCCAGAACCACTTGTAGGACTCTCCTGGAGCACCTGCCGGGCATGCGGGAACCACCTCTCAGACGTGCCAGAACCACGTGCGGCACATGACGGAACCCATTACCGGACAGACCGGAACCACCTGCTGGACACGCCAGAATCACCTGCCAAGAACACCGGAACCACCTGAACAGCTCGCCAGAAACACCTGCCGGACATGCCAAAATCACCTGCCGGCTACACCAGAACCTCTTGCCGGACACTCCGGAATCACCTGCCAGACATGATGCAACCAAATGTCAGACGTGCCAGAACCACGTGCCAGAGACACCGGATGCAACTGCCGAGCATGCCGGAACCTCCTGCTCAACTCGCTGTAACCACCTGCCGGGGACGCCAAAATCACCTGTCAGCTAGGCCAGAACCACGTGGCGGACTCTATGGAATCACCCGCCGGGCATGCCGGAACCAGCTCTCAGACGTGCCAGAAGCACGTGCCGGACACGCCGGAACCACCTACTAGAGAGACCGGAACCACCTGCCAGACCCGCCTGAACCACCTGCTGAGTACGCTGGAACAACCTGCTCTACTCGCTGGAGCCACCTGCTGGACACGCCGAAATCACCTGATGGCTACGCCAGCACCACTCGGCAGACAAGCCAGAATCACCTGCAGGGTATGCCGGAACCACCTCTCAGACGTGCCAGAACCCCTTGTCGGACACTCCGGAATCACCTGTCAGGCATGCCGGAACCACCTCTCGAGCGTGCCAGAATGACGTGCCAGAGACACCGGATGCACCTGCCGAGCACGCCGGAACCTCCTCTTCGACTCGCCGGAACCACCAGCCAGAGACGCCAAAATCCCCTGCCAGGTAGGCCAGAATCACATGGCGGACGCTCCGGAATCTCCCGCCGGGAAGGTAGGAACCACCTCTCAAACATACTGGAAGCACGTGCCGGACATGCCGGCACCACGTACTGGACAGACCAGAAACACCTGCCGGACCTGCCTGAACCACCTGCTGAGCACACCGGAACAACTTGCTCGACTCGCTGGAGCCACCTGCTGGACACCCCAAAATCACCAGCCAGCTATGCCAGAACCACTTGCCGTACACTCCGGAATCACCTGCTGGTTACACCAGAGCCACTTGGTGGACAATCCAGAATCACCTGCCGGACATGCCAGAACCACCTGTCACACATGCCGGAACCACGTGCCTGACACGCCGGAACCACCTCGCGGACAGACCGGAACCACCTACCAGACATGCCTGAACCACCTGCCGAGCATGCCGGAACCACCTGCCGGACACGCCAAAACCACCTGCGGGCTAGGCCAGAACCACTTGTAGGACTCTCCTGGAGCACCTGCCGGGCATGCGGGAACCACCTCTCAGACGTGCCAGAACCACGTGCGGCACATGACGGAACCCATTACCGGACAGACCGGAACCACCTGCTGGACACGCCAGAATCACCTGCCAAGAACACCGGAACCACCTGAACAGCTCGCCAGAAACCCCTGCCGGGCATGCCAAAATCACCTGCCGGCTACACCAGAACCTCTTGCCGGACACTCCGGAATCACCTGCCAGACATGATGCAACCAAATGTCAGACGTGCCAGAACCACGTGCCAGAGACACCGGATGCAACTGCCGAGCATGCCGGAACCTCCTGCTCAACTCGCTGTAACCACCTGCCGGGGACGCCAAAATCACCTGTCAGCTAGGCCAGAACCACGTGGCGGACTCTATGGAATCACCCGCCGGGCATGCCGGAACCAGCTCTCAGACGTGCCAGAAGCACGTGCCGGACACGCCGGAACCACCTACTAGAGAGACCGGAACCACCTGCCAGACCCGCCTGAACCACCTGCTGAGTACGCTGGAACAACCTGCTCTACTCGCTGGAGCCACCTGCTGGACGCGCCAAAATCACCTGATGGCTACGCCAGCACCACTCGGCAGACAAGCCAGAATCACCTGCAGGGTATGCCGGAACCACCTCTCAGACGTGCCAGAACCCCTTGTCGGACACTCCGGAATCACCTGTCAGGCATGCCGGAACCACCTCTCGAGCGTGCCAGAATGACGTGCCAGAGACACCGGATGCACCTGCCGAGCACGCCGGAACCTCCTCTTCGACTCGCCGGAACCACCAGCCAGAGACGCCAAAATCCCCTGCCAGGTAGGCCAGAATCACATGGCGGACGCTCCGGAATCTCCCGCCGGGAAGGTAGGAACCACCTCTCAAACATACTGGAAGCACGTGCCGGACATGCCGGCACCACGTACTGGACAGACCAGAAACACCTGCCGGACCTGCCTGAACCACCTGCTGAGCACACCGGAACAACTTGCTCGACTCGCTGGAGCCACCTGCTGGACACCCCAAAATCACCAGCCAGCTATGCCAGAACCACTTGCCGTACACTCCGGAATCACCTGCTGGTTACACCAGAGCCACTTGGTGGACAATCCAGAATCACCTGCCGGACATGCCAGAACCACCTGTCACACATGCCGGAACCACGTGCCTGACACGCCGGAACCACCTCGCGGACAGACCGGAACCACCTACCAGACATGCCTGAACCACCTGCCGAGCATGCCGGAACCACCTGCCGGACACGCCAAAACCACCTGCGGGCTAGGCCAGAACCACTTGTAGGACTCTCCTGGAGCACCTGCCGGGCATGCGGGAACCACCTCTCAGACGTGCCAGAACCACGTGCGGCACATGACGGAACCCATTACCGGACAGACCGGAACCACCTGCTGGACACGCCAGAATCACCTGCCAAGAACACCGGAACCACCTGAACAGCTCGCCAGAAACCCCTGCCGGGCATGCCAAAATCACCTGCCGGCTACACCAGAACCTCTTGCCGGACACTCCGGAATCACCTGCCAGACATGATGCAACCAAATGTCAGACGTGCCAGAACCACGTGCCAGAGACACCGGATGCAACTGCCGAGCATGCCGGAACCTCCTGCTCAACTCGCTGTAACCACCTGCCGGGGACGCCAAAATCACCTGTCAGCTAGGCCAGAACCACGTGGCGGACTCTATGGAATCACCCGCCGGGCATGCCGGAACCAGCTCTCAGACGTGCCAGAAGCACGTGCCGGACACGCCGGAACCACCTACTAGAGAGACCGGAACCACCTGCCAGACCCGCCTGAACCACCTGCTGAGTACGCTGGAACAACCTGCTCTACTCGCTGGAGCCACCTGCTGGACGCGCCGAAATCACCTGATGGCTACGCCAGCACCACTCGGCAGACAAGCCAGAATCACCTGCAGGGTATGCCGGAACCACCTCTCAGACGTGCCAGAACCCCTTGTCGGACACTCCGGAATCACCTGTCAGGCATGCCGGAACCACCTCTCGAGCGTGCCAGAATGACGTGCCAGAGACACCGGATGCACCTGCCGAGCACGCCGGAACCTCCTCTTCGACTCGCCGGAACCACCAGCCAGAGACGCCAAAATCCCCTGCCAGGTAGGCCAGAATCACATGGCGGACGCTCCGGAATCTCCCGCCGGGAAGGTAGGAACCACCTCTCAAACATACTGGAAGCACGTGCCGGACATGCCGGCACCACGTACTGGACAGACCAGAAACACCTGCCGGACCTGCCTGAACCACCTGCTGAGCACACCGGAACAACTTGCTCGACTCGCTGGAGCCACCTGCTGGACACCCCAAAATCACCAGCCAGCTATGCCAGAACCACTTGCCGTACACTCCGGAATCACCTGCTGGTTACACCAGAGCCACTTGGTGGACAATCCAGAATCACCTGCCGGACATGCCAGAACCACCTGTCACACATGCCGGAACCACGTGCCTGACACGCCGGAACCACCTCGCGGACAGACCGGAACCACCTACCAGACATGCCTGAACCACCTGCCGAGCATGCCGGAACCACCTGCCGGACACGCCAAAACCACCTGCGGGCTAGGCCAGAACCACTTGTAGGACTCTCCTGGAGCACCTGCCGGGCATGCGGGAACCACCTCTCAGACGTGCCAGAACCACGTGCGGCACATGACGGAACCCATTACCGGACAGACCGGAACCACCTGCTGGACACGCCAGAATCACCTGCCAAGAACACCGGAACCACCTGAACAGCTCGCCAGAAACCCCTGCCGGGCATGCCAAAATCACCTGCCGGCTACACCAGAACCTCTTGCCGGACACTCCGGAATCACCTGCCAGACATGATGCAACCAAATGTCAGACGTGCCAGAACCACGTGCCAGAGACACCGGATGCAACTGCCGAGCATGCCGGAACCTCCTGCTCAACTCGCTGTAACCACCTGCCGGGGACGCCAAAATCACCTGTCAGCTAGGCCAGAACCACGTGGCGGACTCTATGGAATCACCCGCCGGGCATGCCGGAACCAGCTCTCAGACGTGCCAGAAGCACGTGCCGGACACGCCGGAACCACCTACTAGAGAGACCGGAACCACCTGCCAGACCCGCCTGAACCACCTGCTGAGTACGCTGGAACAACCTGCTCTACTCGCTGGAGCCACCTGCTGGACGCGCCGAAATCACCTGATGGCTACGCCAGCACCACTCGGCAGACAAGCCAGAATCACCTGCAGGGTATGCCGGAACCACCTCTCAGACGTGCCAGAACCCCTTGTCGGACACTCCGGAATCACCTGTCAGGCATGCCGGAACCACCTCTCGAGCGTGCCAGAATGACGTGCCAGAGACACCGGATGCACCTGCCGAGCACGCCGGAACCTCCTCTTCGACTCGCCGGAACCACCAGCCAGAGACGCCAAAATCCCCTGCCAGGTAGGCCAGAATCACATGGCGGACGCTCCGGAATCTCCCGCCGGGAAGGTAGGAACCACCTCTCAAACATACTGGAAGCACGTGCCGGACATGCCGGCACCACGTACTGGACAGACCAGAAACACCTGCCGGACCTGCCTGAACCACCTGCTGAGCACACCGGAACAACTTGCTCGACTCGCTGGAGCCACCTGCTGGACACCCCAAAATCACCAGCCAGCTATGCCAGAACCACTTGCCGTACACTCCGGAATCACCTGCTGGTTACACCAGAGCCACTTGGTGGACAATCCAGAATCACCTGCCGGACATGCCAGAACCACCTGTCACACATGCCGGAACCACGTGCCTGACACGCCGGAACCACCTCGCGGACAGACCGGAACCACCTACCAGACATGCCTGAACCACCTGCCGAGCATGCCGGAACCACCTGCCGGACACGCCAAAACCACCTGCGGGCTAGGCCAGAACCACTTGTAGGACTCTCCTGGAGCACCTGCCGGGCATGCGGGAACCACCTCTCAGACGTGCCAGAACCACGTGCGGCACATGACGGAACCCATTACCGGACAGACCGGAACCACCTGCTGGACACGCCAGAATCACCTGCCAAGAACACCGGAACCACCTGAACAGCTCGCCAGAAACCCCTGCCGGGCATGCCAAAATCACCTGCCGGCTACACCAGAACCTCTTGCCGGACACTCCGGAATCACCTGCCAGACATGATGCAACCAAATGTCAGACGTGCCAGAACCACGTGCCAGAGACACCGGATGCAACTGCCGAGCATGCCGGAACCTCCTGCTCAACTCGCTGTAACCACCTGCCGGGGACGCCAAAATCACCTGTCAGCTAGGCCAGAACCACGTGGCGGACTCTATGGAATCACCCGCCGGGCATGCCGGAACCAGCTCTCAGACGTGCCAGAAGCACGTGCCGGACACGCCGGAACCACCTACTAGAGAGACCGGAACCACCTGCCAGACCCGCCTGAACCACCTGCTGAGTACGCTGGAACAACCTGCTCTACTCGCTGGAGCCACCTGCTGGACGCGCCGAAATCACCTGATGGCTACGCCAGCACCACTCGGCAGACAAGCCAGAATCACCTGCAGGGTATGCCGGAACCACCTCTCAGACGTGCCAGAACCCCTTGTCGGACACTCCGGAATCACCTGTCAGGCATGCCGGAACCACCTCTCGAGCGTGCCAGAATGACGTGCCAGAGACACCGGATGCACCTGCCGAGCACGCCGGAACCTCCTCTTCGACTCGCCGGAACCACCAGCCAGAGACGCCAAAATCCCCTGCCAGGTAGGCCAGAATCACATGGCGGACGCTCCGGAATCTCCCGCCGGGAAGGTAGGAACCACCTCTCAAACATACTGGAAGCACGTGCCGGACATGCCGGCACCACGTACTGGACAGACCAGAAACACCTGCCGGACCTGCCTGAACCACCTGCTGAGCACACCGGAACAACTTGCTCGACTCGCTGGAGCCACCTGCTGGACACCCCAAAATCACCAGCCAGCTATGCCAGAACCACTTGCCGTACACTCCGGAATCACCTGCTGGTTACACCAGAGCCACTTGGTGGACAATCCAGAATCACCTGCCGGACATGCCAGAACCACCTGTCACACATGCCGGAACCACGTGCCTGACACGCCGGAACCACCTCGCGGACAGACCGGAACCACCTACCAGACATGCCTGAACCACCTGCCGAGCATGCCGGAACCACCTGCCGGACACGCCAAAACCACCTGCGGGCTAGGCCAGAACCACTTGTAGGACTCTCCTGGAGCACCTGCCGGGCATGCGGGAACCACCTCTCAGACGTGCCAGAACCACGTGCGGCACATGACGGAACCCATTACCGGACAGACCGGAACCACCTGCTGGACACGCCAGAATCACCTGCCAAGAACACCGGAACCACCTGAACAGCTCGCCAGAAACACCTGCCGGGCATGCCAAAATCACCTGCCGGCTACACCAGAACCTCTTGCCGGACACTCCGGAATCACCTGCCAGACATGATGCAACCAAATGTCAGACGTGCCAGAACCACGTGCCAGAGACACCGGATGCAACTGCCGAGCATGCCGGAACCTCCTGCTCAACTCGCTGTAACCACCTGCCGGGGACGCCAAAATCACCTGTCAGCTAGGCCAGAACCACGTGGCGGACTCTATGGAATCACCCGCCGGGCATGCCGGAACCAGCTCTCAGACGTGCCAGAAGCACGTGCCGGACACGCCGGAACCACCTACTAGAGAGACCGGAACCACCTGCCAGACCCGCCTGAACCACCTGCTGAGTACGCTGGAACAACCTGCTCTACTCGCTGGAGCCACCTGCTGGACGCGCCGAAATCACCTGATGGCTACGCCAGCACCACTCGGCAGACAAGCCAGAATCACCTGCAGGGTATGCCGGAACCACCTCTCAGACGTGCCAGAACCCCTTGTCGGACACTCCGGAATCACCTGTCAGGCATGCCGGAACCACCTCTCGAGCGTGCCAGAATGACGTGCCAGAGACACCGGATGCACCTGCCGAGCACGCCGGAACCTCCTCTTCGACTCGCCGGAACCACCAGCCAGAGACGCCAAAATCCCCTGCCAGGTAGGCCAGAATCACATGGCGGACGCTCCGGAATCTCCCGCCGGGAAGGTAGGAACCACCTCTCAAACATACTGGAAGCACGTGCCGGACATGCCGGCACCACGTACTGGACAGACCAGAAACACCTGCCGGACCTGCCTGAACCACCTGCTGAGCACACCGGAACAACTTGCTCGACTCGCTGGAGCCACCTGCTGGACACCCCAAAATCACCAGCCAGCTATGCCAGAACCACTTGCCGTACACTCCGGAATCACCTGCTGGTTACACCAGAGCCACTTGGTGGACAATCCAGAATCACCTGCCGGACATGCCAGAACCACCTGTCACACATGCCGGAACCACGTGCCTGACACGCCGGAACCACCTCGCGGACAGACCGGAACCACCTACCAGACATGCCTGAACCACCTGCCGAGCATGCCGGAACCACCTGCCGGACACGCCAAAACCACCTGCGGGCTAGGCCAGAACCACTTGTAGGACTCTCCTGGAGCACCTGCCGGGCATGCGGGAACCACCTCTCAGACGTGCCAGAACCACGTGCGGCACATGACGGAACCCATTACCGGACAGACCGGAACCACCTGCTGGACACGCCAGAATCACCTGCCAAGAACACCGGAACCACCTGAACAGCTCGCCAGAAACACCTGCCGGACATGCCAAAATCACCTGCCGGCTACACCAGAACCTCTTGCCGGACACTCCGGAATCACCTGCCAGACATGATGCAACCAAATGTCAGACGTGCCAGAACCACGTGCCAGAGACACCGGATGCAACTGCCGAGCATGCCGGAACCTCCTGCTCAACTCGCTGTAACCACCTGCCGGGGACGCCAAAATCACCTGTCAGCTAGGCCAGAACCACGTGGCGGACTCTATGGAATCACCCGCCGGGCATGCCGGAACCAGCTCTCAGACGTGCCAGAAGCACGTGCCGGACACGCCGGAACCACCTACTAGAGAGACCGGAACCACCTGCCAGACCCGCCTGAACCACCTGCTGAGTACGCTGGAACAACCTGCTCTACTCGCTGGAGCCACCTGCTGGACACGCCGAAATCACCTGATGGCTACGCCAGCACCACTCGGCAGACAAGCCAGAATCACCTGCAGGGTATGCCGGAACCACCTCTCAGACGTGCCAGAACCCCTTGTCGGACACTCCGGAATCACCTGTCAGGCATGCCGGAACCACCTCTCGAGCGTGCCAGAATGACGTGCCAGAGACACCGGATGCACCTGCCGAGCACGCCGGAACCTCCTCTTCGACTCGCCGGAACCACCAGCCAGAGACGCCAAAATCCCCTGCCAGGTAGGCCAGAATCACATGGCGGACGCTCCGGAATCTCCCGCCGGGAAGGTAGGAACCACCTCTCAAACATACTGGAAGCACGTGCCGGACATGCCGGCACCACGTACTGGACAGACCAGAAACACCTGCCGGACCTGCCTGAACCACCTGCTGAGCACACCGGAACAACTTGCTCGACTCGCTGGAGCCACCTGCTGGACACCCCAAAATCACCAGCCAGCTATGCCAGAACCACTTGCCGTACACTCCGGAATCACCTGCTGGTTACACCAGAGCCACTTGGTGGACAATCCAGAATCACCTGCCGGACATGCCAGAACCACCTGTCACACATGCCGGAACCACGTGCCTGACACGCCGGAACCACCTCGCGGACAGACCGGAACCACCTACCAGACATGCCTGAACCACCTGCCGAGCATGCCGGAACCACCTGCCGGACACGCCAAAACCACCTGCGGGCTAGGCCAGAACCACTTGTAGGACTCTCCTGGAGCACCTGCCGGGCATGCGGGAACCACCTCTCAGACGTGCCAGAACCACGTGCGGCACATGACGGAACCCATTACCGGACAGACCGGAACCACCTGCTGGACACGCCAGAATCACCTGCCAAGAACACCGGAACCACCTGAACAGCTCGCCAGAAACACCTGCCGGACATGCCAAAATCACCTGCCGGCTACACCAGAACCTCTTGCCGGACACTCCGGAATCACCTGCCAGACATGATGCAACCAAATGTCAGACGTGCCAGAACCACGTGCCAGAGACACCGGATGCAACTGCCGAGCATGCCGGAACCTCCTGCTCAACTCGCTGTAACCACCTGCCGGGGACGCCAAAATCACCTGTCAGCTAGGCCAGAACCACGTGGCGGACTCTATGGAATCACCCGCCGGGCATGCCGGAACCAGCTCTCAGACGTGCCAGAAGCACGTGCCGGACACGCCGGAACCACCTACTAGAGAGACCGGAACCACCTGCCAGACCCGCCTGAACCACCTGCTGAGTACGCTGGAACAACCTGCTCTACTCGCTGGAGCCACCTGCTGGACACGCCGAAATCACCTGATGGCTACGCCAGCACCACTCGGCAGACAAGCCAGAATCACCTGCAGGGTATGCCGGAACCACCTCTCAGACGTGCCAGAACCCCTTGTCGGACACTCCGGAATCACCTGTCAGGCATGCCGGAACCACCTCTCGAGCGTGCCAGAATGACGTGCCAGAGACACCGGATGCACCTGCCGAGCACGCCGGAACCTCCTCTTCGACTCGCCGGAACCACCAGCCAGAGACGCCAAAATCCCCTGCCAGGTAGGCCAGAATCACATGGCGGACGCTCCGGAATCTCCCGCCGGGAAGGTAGGAACCACCTCTCAAACATACTGGAAGCACGTGCCGGACATGCCGGCACCACGTACTGGACAGACCAGAAACACCTGCCGGACCTGCCTGAACCACCTGCTGAGCACACCGGAACAACTTGCTCGACTCGCTGGAGCCACCTGCTGGACACCCCAAAATCACCAGCCAGCTATGCCAGAACCACTTGCCGTACACTCCGGAATCACCTGCTGGTTACACCAGAGCCACTTGGTGGACAATCCAGAATCACCTGCCGGACATGCCAGAACCACCTGTCACACATGCCGGAACCACGTGCCTGACACGCCGGAACCACCTCGCGGACAGACCGGAACCACCTACCAGACATGCCTGAACCACCTGCCGAGCATGCCGGAACCACCTGCCGGACACGCCAAAACCACCTGCGGGCTAGGCCAGAACCACTTGTAGGACTCTCCTGGAGCACCTGCCGGGCATGCGGGAACCACCTCTCAGACGTGCCAGAACCACGTGCGGCACATGACGGAACCCATTACCGGACAGACCGGAACCACCTGCTGGACACGCCAGAATCACCTGCCAAGAACACCGGAACCACCTGAACAGCTCGCCAGAAACACCTGCCGGACATGCCAAAATCACCTGCCGGCTACACCAGAACCTCTTGCCGGACACTCCGGAATCACCTGCCAGACATGATGCAACCAAATGTCAGACGTGCCAGAACCACGTGCCAGAGACACCGGATGCAACTGCCGAGCATGCCGGAACCTCCTGCTCAACTCGCTGTAACCACCTGCCGGGGACGCCAAAATCACCTGTCAGCTAGGCCAGAACCACGTGGCGGACTCTATGGAATCACCCGCCGGGCATGCCGGAACCAGCTCTCAGACGTGCCAGAAGCACGTGCCGGACACGCCGGAACCACCTACTAGAGAGACCGGAACCACCTGCCAGACCCGCCTGAACCACCTGCTGAGTACGCTGGAACAACCTGCTCTACTCGCTGGAGCCACCTGCTGGACACGCCGAAATCACCTGATGGCTACGCCAGCACCACTCGGCAGACAAGCCAGAATCACCTGCAGGGTATGCCGGAACCACCTCTCAGACGTGCCAGAACCCCTTGTCGGACACTCCGGAATCACCTGTCAGGCATGCCGGAACCACCTCTCGAGCGTGCCAGAATGACGTGCCAGAGACACCGGATGCACCTGCCGAGCACGCCGGAACCTCCTCTTCGACTCGCCGGAACCACCAGCCAGAGACGCCAAAATCCCCTGCCAGGTAGGCCAGAATCACATGGCGGACGCTCCGGAATCTCCCGCCGGGAAGGTAGGAACCACCTCTCAAACATACTGGAAGCACGTGCCGGACATGCCGGCACCACGTACTGGACAGACCAGAAACACCTGCCGGACCTGCCTGAACCACCTGCTGAGCACACCGGAACAACTTGCTCGACTCGCTGGAGCCACCTGCTGGACACCCCAAAATCACCAGCCAGCTATGCCAGAACCACTTGCCGTACACTCCGGAATCACCTGCTGGTTACACCAGAGCCACTTGGTGGACAATCCAGAATCACCTGCCGGACATGCCAGAACCACCTGTCACACATGCCGGAACCACGTGCCTGACACGCCGGAACCACCTCGCGGACAGACCGGAACCACCTACCAGACATGCCTGAACCACCTGCCGAGCATGCCGGAACCACCTGCCGGACACGCCAAAACCACCTGCGGGCTAGGCCAGAACCACTTGTAGGACTCTCCTGGAGCACCTGCCGGGCATGCGGGAACCACCTCTCAGACGTGCCAGAACCACGTGCGGCACATGACGGAACCCATTACCGGACAGACCGGAACCACCTGCTGGACACGCCAGAATCACCTGCCAAGAACACCGGAACCACCTGAACAGCTCGCCAGAAACACCTGCCGGGCATGCCAAAATCACCTGCCGGCTACACCAGAACCTCTTGCCGGACACTCCGGAATCACCTGCCAGACATGATGCAACCAAATGTCAGACGTGCCAGAACCACGTGCCAGAGACACCGGATGCAACTGCCGAGCATGCCGGAACCTCCTGCTCAACTCGCTGTAACCACCTGCCGGGGACGCCAAAATCACCTGTCAGCTAGGCCAGAACCACGTGGCGGACTCTATGGAATCACCCGCCGGGCATGCCGGAACCAGCTCTCAGACGTGCCAGAAGCACGTGCCGGACACGCCGGAACCACCTACTAGAGAGACCGGAACCACCTGCCAGACCCGCCTGAACCACCTGCTGAGTACGCTGGAACAACCTGCTCTACTCGCTGGAGCCACCTGCTGGACGCGCCGAAATCACCTGATGGCTACGCCAGCACCACTCGGCAGACAAGCCAGAATCACCTGCAGGGTATGCCGGAACCACCTCTCAGACGTGCCAGAACCCCTTGTCGGACACTCCGGAATCACCTGTCAGGCATGCCGGAACCACCTCTCGAGCGTGCCAGAATGACGTGCCAGAGACACCGGATGCACCTGCCGAGCACGCCGGAACCTCCTCTTCGACTCGCCGGAACCACCAGCCAGAGACGCCAAAATCCCCTGCCAGGTAGGCCAGAATCACATGGCGGACGCTCCGGAATCTCCCGCCGGGAAGGTAGGAACCACCTCTCAAACATACTGGAAGCACGTGCCGGACATGCCGGCACCACGTACTGGACAGACCAGAAACACCTGCCGGACCTGCCTGAACCACCTGCTGAGCACACCGGAACAACTTGCTCGACTCGCTGGAGCCACCTGCTGGACACCCCAAAATCACCAGCCAGCTATGCCAGAACCACTTGCCGTACACTCCGGAATCACCTGCTGGTTACACCAGAGCCACTTGGTGGACAATCCAGAATCACCTGCCGGACATGCCAGAACCACCTGTCACACATGCCGGAACCACGTGCCTGACACGCCGGAACCACCTCGCGGACAGACCGGAACCACCTACCAGACATGCCTGAACCACCTGCCGAGCATGCCGGAACCACCTGCCGGACACGCCAAAACCACCTGCGGGC
Organism: Equus asinus; assembly: GCF_041296235.1. Lineage (NCBI taxonomy): Eukaryota > Metazoa > Chordata > Mammalia > Perissodactyla > Equidae > Equus > Equus asinus. The sequence continues at coordinate 104,967 of NW_027225125.1, forward strand.
TAGGCCAGAACCACTTGTAGGACTCTCCTGGAGCACCTGCCGGGCATGCGGGAACCACCTCTCAGACGTGCCAGAACCACGTGCGGCACATGACGGAACCCATTACCGGACAGACCGGAACCACCTGCTGGACACGCCAGAATCACCTGCCAAGAACACCGGAACCACCTGAACAGCTCGCCAGAAACACCTGCCGGGCATGCCAAAATCACCTGCCGGCTACACCAGAACCTCTTGCCGGACACTCCGGAATCACCTGCCAGACATGATGCAACCAAATGTCAGACGTGCCAGAACCACGTGCCAGAGACACCGGATGCAACTGCCGAGCATGCCGGAACCTCCTGCTCAACTCGCTGTAACCACCTGCCGGGGACGCCAAAATCACCTGTCAGCTAGGCCAGAACCACGTGGCGGACTCTATGGAATCACCCGCCGGGCATGCCGGAACCAGCTCTCAGACGTGCCAGAAGCACGTGCCGGACACGCCGGAACCACCTACTAGAGAGACCGGAACCACCTGCCAGACCCGCCTGAACCACCTGCTGAGTACGCTGGAACAACCTGCTCTACTCGCTGGAGCCACCTGCTGGACGCGCCGAAATCACCTGATGGCTACGCCAGCACCACTCGGCAGACAAGCCAGAATCACCTGCAGGGTATGCCGGAACCACCTCTCAGACGTGCCAGAACCCCTTGTCGGACACTCCGGAATCACCTGTCAGGCATGCCGGAACCACCTCTCGAGCGTGCCAGAATGACGTGCCAGAGACACCGGATGCACCTGCCGAGCACGCCGGAACCTCCTCTTCGACTCGCCGGAACCACCAGCCAGAGACGCCAAAATCCCCTGCCAGGTAGGCCAGAATCACATGGCGGACGCTCCGGAATCTCCCGCCGGGAAGGTAGGAACCACCTCTCAAACATACTGGAAGCACGTGCCGGACATGCCGGCACCACGTACTGGACAGACCAGAAACACCTGCCGGACCTGCCTGAACCACCTGCTGAGCACACCGGAACAACTTGCTCGACTCGCTGGAGCCACCTGCTGGACACCCCAAAATCACCAGCCAGCTATGCCAGAACCACTTGCCGTACACTCCGGAATCACCTGCTGGTTACACCAGAGCCACTTGGTGGACAATCCAGAATCACCTGCCGGACATGCCAGAACCACCTGTCACACATGCCGGAACCACGTGCCTGACACGCCGGAACCACCTCGCGGACAGACCGGAACCACCTACCAGACATGCCTGAACCACCTGCCGAGCATGCCGGAACCACCTGCCGGACACGCCAAAACCACCTGCGGGCTAGGCCAGAACCACTTGTAGGACTCTCCTGGAGCACCTGCCGGGCATGCGGGAACCACCTCTCAGACGTGCCAGAACCACGTGCGGCACATGACGGAACCCATTACCGGACAGACCGGAACCACCTGCTGGACACGCCAGAATCACCTGCCAAGAACACCGGAACCACCTGAACAGCTCGCCAGAAACACCTGCCGGGCATGCCAAAATCACCTGCCGGCTACACCAGAACCTCTTGCCGGACACTCCGGAATCACCTGCCAGACATGATGCAACCAAATGTCAGACGTGCCAGAACCACGTGCCAGAGACACCGGATGCAACTGCCGAGCATGCCGGAACCTCCTGCTCAACTCGCTGTAACCACCTGCCGGGGACGCCAAAATCACCTGTCAGCTAGGCCAGAACCACGTGGCGGACTCTATGGAATCACCCGCCGGGCATGCCGGAACCAGCTCTCAGACGTGCCAGAAGCACGTGCCGGACACGCCGGAACCACCTACTAGAGAGACCGGAACCACCTGCCAGACCCGCCTGAACCACCTGCTGAGTACGCTGGAACAACCTGCTCTACTCGCTGGAGCCACCTGCTGGACGCGCCGAAATCACCTGATGGCTACGCCAGCACCACTCGGCAGACAAGCCAGAATCACCTGCAGGGTATGCCGGAACCACCTCTCAGACGTGCCAGAACCCCTTGTCGGACACTCCGGAATCACCTGTCAGGCATGCCGGAACCACCTCTCGAGCGTGCCAGAATGACGTGCCAGAGACACCGGATGCACCTGCCGAGCACGCCGGAACCTCCTCTTCGACTCGCCGGAACCACCAGCCAGAGACGCCAAAATCCCCTGCCAGGTAGGCCAGAATCACATGGCGGACGCTCCGGAATCTCCCGCCGGGAAGGTAGGAACCACCTCTCAAACATACTGGAAGCACGTGCCGGACATGCCGGCACCACGTACTGGACAGACCAGAAACACCTGCCGGACCTGCCTGAACCACCTGCTGAGCACACCGGAACAACTTGCTCGACTCGCTGGAGCCACCTGCTGGACACCCCAAAATCACCAGCCAGCTATGCCAGAACCACTTGCCGTACACTCCGGAATCACCTGCTGGTTACACCAGAGCCACTTGGTGGACAATCCAGAATCACCTGCCGGACATGCCAGAACCACCTGTCACACATGCCGGAACCACGTGCCTGACACGCCGGAACCACCTCGCGGACAGACCGGAACCACCTACCAGACATGCCTGAACCACCTGCCGAGCATGCCGGAACCACCTGCCGGACACGCCAAAACCACCTGCGGGCTAGGCCAGAACCACTTGTAGGACTCTCCTGGAGCACCTGCCGGGCATGCGGGAACCACCTCTCAGACGTGCCAGAACCACGTGCGGCACATGACGGAACCCATTACCGGACAGACCGGAACCACCTGCTGGACACGCCAGAATCACCTGCCAAGAACACCGGAACCACCTGAACAGCTCGCCAGAAACACCTGCCGGACATGCCAAAATCACCTGCCGGCTACACCAGAACCTCTTGCCGGACACTCCGGAATCACCTGCCAGACATGATGCAACCAAATGTCAGACGTGCCAGAACCACGTGCCAGAGACACCGGATGCAACTGCCGAGCATGCCGGAACCTCCTGCTCAACTCGCTGTAACCACCTGCCGGGGACGCCAAAATCACCTGTCAGCTAGGCCAGAACCACGTGGCGGACTCTATGGAATCACCCGCCGGGCATGCCGGAACCAGCTCTCAGACGTGCCAGAAGCACGTGCCGGACACGCCGGAACCACCTACTAGAGAGACCGGAACCACCTGCCAGACCCGCCTGAACCACCTGCTGAGTACGCTGGAACAACCTGCTCTACTCGCTGGAGCCACCTGCTGGACGCGCCGAAATCACCTGATGGCTACGCCAGCACCACTCGGCAGACAAGCCAGAATCACCTGCAGGGTATGCCGGAACCACCTCTCAGACGTGCCAGAACCCCTTGTCGGACACTCCGGAATCACCTGTCAGGCATGCCGGAACCACCTCTCGAGCGTGCCAGAATGACGTGCCAGAGACACCGGATGCACCTGCCGAGCACGCCGGAACCTCCTCTTCGACTCGCCGGAACCACCAGCCAGAGACGCCAAAATCCCCTGCCAGGTAGGCCAGAATCACATGGCGGACGCTCCGGAATCTCCCGCCGGGAAGGTAGGAACCACCTCTCAAACATACTGGAAGCACGTGCCGGACATGCCGGCACCACGTACTGGACAGACCAGAAACACCTGCCGGACCTGCCTGAACCACCTGCTGAGCACACCGGAACAACTTGCTCGACTCGCTGGAGCCACCTGCTGGACACCCCAAAATCACCAGCCAGCTATGCCAGAACCACTTGCCGTACACTCCGGAATCACCTGCTGGTTACACCAGAGCCACTTGGTGGACAATCCAGAATCACCTGCCGGACATGCCAGAACCACCTGTCACACATGCCGGAACCACGTGCCTGACACGCCGGAACCACCTCGCGGACAGACCGGAACCACCTACCAGACATGCCTGAACCACCTGCCGAGCATGCCGGAACCACCTGCCGGACACGCCAAAACCACCTGCGGGCTAGGCCAGAACCACTTGTAGGACTCTCCTGGAGCACCTGCCGGGCATGCGGGAACCACCTCTCAGACGTGCCAGAACCACGTGCGGCACATGACGGAACCCATTACCGGACAGACCGGAACCACCTGCTGGACACGCCAGAATCACCTGCCAAGAACACCGGAACCACCTGAACAGCTCGCCAGAAACACCTGCCGGGCATGCCAAAATCACCTGCCGGCTACACCAGAACCTCTTGCCGGACACTCCGGAATCACCTGCCAGACATGATGCAACCAAATGTCAGACGTGCCAGAACCACGTGCCAGAGACACCGGATGCAACTGCCGAGCATGCCGGAACCTCCTGCTCAACTCGCTGTAACCACCTGCCGGGGACGCCAAAATCACCTGTCAGCTAGGCCAGAACCACGTGGCGGACTCTATGGAATCACCCGCCGGGCATGCCGGAACCAGCTCTCAGACGTGCCAGAAGCACGTGCCGGACACGCCGGAACCACCTACTAGAGAGACCGGAACCACCTGCCAGACCCGCCTGAACCACCTGCTGAGTACGCTGGAACAACCTGCTCTACTCGCTGGAGCCACCTGCTGGACGCGCCGAAATCACCTGATGGCTACGCCAGCACCACTCGGCAGACAAGCCAGAATCACCTGCAGGGTATGCCGGAACCACCTCTCAGACGTGCCAGAACCCCTTGTCGGACACTCCGGAATCACCTGTCAGGCATGCCGGAACCACCTCTCGAGCGTGCCAGAATGACGTGCCAGAGACACCGGATGCACCTGCCGAGCACGCCGGAACCTCCTCTTCGACTCGCCGGAACCACCAGCCAGAGACGCCAAAATCCCCTGCCAGGTAGGCCAGAATCACATGGCGGACGCTCCGGAATCTCCCGCCGGGAAGGTAGGAACCACCTCTCAAACATACTGGAAGCACGTGCCGGACATGCCGGCACCACGTACTGGACAGACCAGAAACACCTGCCGGACCTGCCTGAACCACCTGCTGAGCACACCGGAACAACTTGCTCGACTCGCTGGAGCCACCTGCTGGACACCCCAAAATCACCAGCCAGCTATGCCAGAACCACTTGCCGTACACTCCGGAATCACCTGCTGGTTACACCAGAGCCACTTGGTGGACAATCCAGAATCACCTGCCGGACATGCCAGAACCACCTGTCACACATGCCGGAACCACGTGCCTGACACGCCGGAACCACCTCGCGGACAGACCGGAACCACCTACCAGACATGCCTGAACCACCTGCCGAGCATGCCGGAACCACCTGCCGGACACGCCAAAACCACCTGCGGGCTAGGCCAGAACCACTTGTAGGACTCTCCTGGAGCACCTGCCGGGCATGCGGGAACCACCTCTCAGACGTGCCAGAACCACGTGCGGCACATGACGGAACCCATTACCGGACAGACCGGAACCACCTGCTGGACACGCCAGAATCACCTGCCAAGAACACCGGAACCACCTGAACAGCTCGCCAGAAACACCTGCCGGGCATGCCAAAATCACCTGCCGGCTACACCAGAACCTCTTGCCGGACACTCCGGAATCACCTGCCAGACATGATGCAACCAAATGTCAGACGTGCCAGAACCACGTGCCAGAGACACCGGATGCAACTGCCGAGCATGCCGGAACCTCCTGCTCAACTCGCTGTAACCACCTGCCGGGGACGCCAAAATCACCTGTCAGCTAGGCCAGAACCACGTGGCGGACTCTATGGAATCACCCGCCGGGCATGCCGGAACCAGCTCTCAGACGTGCCAGAAGCACGTGCCGGACACGCCGGAACCACCTACTAGAGAGACCGGAACCACCTGCCAGACCCGCCTGAACCACCTGCTGAGTACGCTGGAACAACCTGCTCTACTCGCTGGAGCCACCTGCTGGACGCGCCGAAATCACCTGATGGCTACGCCAGCACCACTCGGCAGACAAGCCAGAATCACCTGCAGGGTATGCCGGAACCACCTCTCAGACGTGCCAGAACCCCTTGTCGGACACTCCGGAATCACCTGTCAGGCATGCCGGAACCACCTCTCGAGCGTGCCAGAATGACGTGCCAGAGACACCGGATGCACCTGCCGAGCACGCCGGAACCTCCTCTTCGACTCGCCGGAACCACCAGCCAGAGACGCCAAAATCCCCTGCCAGGTAGGCCAGAATCACATGGCGGACGCTCCGGAATCTCCCGCCGGGAAGGTAGGAACCACCTCTCAAACATACTGGAAGCACGTGCCGGACATGCCGGCACCACGTACTGGACAGACCAGAAACACCTGCCGGACCTGCCTGAACCACCTGCTGAGCACACCGGAACAACTTGCTCGACTCGCTGGAGCCACCTGCTGGACACCCCAAAATCACCAGCCAGCTATGCCAGAACCACTTGCCGTACACTCCGGAATCACCTGCTGGTTACACCAGAGCCACTTGGTGGACAATCCAGAATCACCTGCCGGACATGCCAGAACCACCTGTCACACATGCCGGAACCACGTGCCTGACACGCCGGAACCACCTCGCGGACAGACCGGAACCACCTACCAGACATGCCTGAACCACCTGCCGAGCATGCCGGAACCACCTGCCGGACACGCCAAAACCACCTGCGGGCTAGGCCAGAACCACTTGTAGGACTCTCCTGGAGCACCTGCCGGGCATGCGGGAACCACCTCTCAGACGTGCCAGAACCACGTGCGGCACATGACGGAACCCATTACCGGACAGACCGGAACCACCTGCTGGACACGCCAGAATCACCTGCCAAGAACACCGGAACCACCTGAACAGCTCGCCAGAAACACCTGCCGGACATGCCAAAATCACCTGCCGGCTACACCAGAACCTCTTGCCGGACACTCCGGAATCACCTGCCAGACATGATGCAACCAAATGTCAGACGTGCCAGAACCACGTGCCAGAGACACCGGATGCAACTGCCGAGCATGCCGGAACCTCCTGCTCAACTCGCTGTAACCACCTGCCGGGGACGCCAAAATCACCTGTCAGCTAGGCCAGAACCACGTGGCGGACTCTATGGAATCACCCGCCGGGCATGCCGGAACCAGCTCTCAGACGTGCCAGAAGCACGTGCCGGACACGCCGGAACCACCTACTAGAGAGACCGGAACCACCTGCCAGACCCGCCTGAACCACCTGCTGAGTACGCTGGAACAACCTGCTCTACTCGCTGGAGCCACCTGCTGGACGCGCCGAAATCACCTGATGGCTACGCCAGCACCACTCGGCAGACAAGCCAGAATCACCTGCAGGGTATGCCGGAACCACCTCTCAGACGTGCCAGAACCCCTTGTCGGACACTCCGGAATCACCTGTCAGGCATGCCGGAACCACCTCTCGAGCGTGCCAGAATGACGTGCCAGAGACACCGGATGCACCTGCCGAGCACGCCGGAACCTCCTCTTCGACTCGCCGGAACCACCAGCCAGAGACGCCAAAATCCCCTGCCAGGTAGGCCAGAATCACATGGCGGACGCTCCGGAATCTCCCGCCGGGAAGGTAGGAACCACCTCTCAAACATACTGGAAGCACGTGCCGGACATGCCGGCACCACGTACTGGACAGACCAGAAACACCTGCCGGACCTGCCTGAACCACCTGCTGAGCACACCGGAACAACTTGCTCGACTCGCTGGAGCCACCTGCTGGACACCCCAAAATCACCAGCCAGCTATGCCAGAACCACTTGCCGTACACTCCGGAATCACCTGCTGGTTACACCAGAGCCACTTGGTGGACAATCCAGAATCACCTGCCGGACATGCCAGAACCACCTGTCACACATGCCGGAACCACGTGCCTGACACGCCGGAACCACCTCGCGGACAGACCGGAACCACCTACCAGACATGCCTGAACCACCTGCCGAGCATGCCGGAACCACCTGCCGGACACGCCAAAACCACCTGCGGGCTAGGCCAGAACCACTTGTAGGACTCTCCTGGAGCACCTGCCGGGCATGCGGGAACCACCTCTCAGACGTGCCAGAACCACGTGCGGCACATGACGGAACCCATTACCGGACAGACCGGAACCACCTGCTGGACACGCCAGAATCACCTGCCAAGAACACCGGAACCACCTGAACAGCTCGCCAGAAACACCTGCCGGGCATGCCAAAATCACCTGCCGGCTACACCAGAACCTCTTGCCGGACACTCCGGAATCACCTGCCAGACATGATGCAACCAAATGTCAGACGTGCCAGAACCACGTGCCAGAGACACCGGATGCAACTGCCGAGCATGCCGGAACCTCCTGCTCAACTCGCTGTAACCACCTGCCGGGGACGCCAAAATCACCTGTCAGCTAGGCCAGAACCACGTGGCGGACTCTATGGAATCACCCGCCGGGCATGCCGGAACCAGCTCTCAGACGTGCCAGAAGCACGTGCCGGACACGCCGGAACCACCTACTAGAGAGACCGGAACCACCTGCCAGACCCGCCTGAACCACCTGCTGAGTACGCTGGAACAACCTGCTCTACTCGCTGGAGCCACCTGCTGGACGCGCCGAAATCACCTGATGGCTACGCCAGCACCACTCGGCAGACAAGCCAGAATCACCTGCAGGGTATGCCGGAACCACCTCTCAGACGTGCCAGAACCCCTTGTCGGACACTCCGGAATCACCTGTCAGGCATGCCGGAACCACCTCTCGAGCGTGCCAGAATGACGTGCCAGAGACACCGGATGCACCTGCCGAGCACGCCGGAACCTCCTCTTCGACTCGCCGGAACCACCAGCCAGAGACGCCAAAATCCCCTGCCAGGTAGGCCAGAATCACATGGCGGACGCTCCGGAATCTCCCGCCGGGAAGGTAGGAACCACCTCTCAAACATACTGGAAGCACGTGCCGGACATGCCGGCACCACGTACTGGACAGACCAGAAACACCTGCCGGACCTGCCTGAACCACCTGCTGAGCACACCGGAACAACTTGCTCGACTCGCTGGAGCCACCTGCTGGACACCCCAAAATCACCAGCCAGCTATGCCAGAACCACTTGCCGTACACTCCGGAATCACCTGCTGGTTACACCAGAGCCACTTGGTGGACAATCCAGAATCACCTGCCGGACATGCCAGAACCACCTGTCACACATGCCGGAACCACGTGCCTGACACGCCGGAACCACCTCGCGGACAGACCGGAACCACCTACCAGACATGCCTGAACCACCTGCCGAGCATGCCGGAACCACCTGCCGGACACGCCAAAACCACCTGCGGGCTAGGCCAGAACCACTTGTAGGACTCTCCTGGAGCACCTGCCGGGCATGCGGGAACCACCTCTCAGACGTGCCAGAACCACGTGCGGCACATGACGGAACCCATTACCGGACAGACCGGAACCACCTGCTGGACACGCCAGAATCACCTGCCAAGAACACCGGAACCACCTGAACAGCTCGCCAGAAACACCTGCCGGGCATGCCAAAATCACCTGCCGGCTACACCAGAACCTCTTGCCGGACACTCCGGAATCACCTGCCAGACATGATGCAACCAAATGTCAGACGTGCCAGAACCACGTGCCAGAGACACCGGATGCAACTGCCGAGCATGCCGGAACCTCCTGCTCAACTCGCTGTAACCACCTGCCGGGGACGCCAAAATCACCTGTCAGCTAGGCCAGAACCACGTGGCGGACTCTATGGAATCACCCGCCGGGCATGCCGGAACCAGCTCTCAGACGTGCCAGAAGCACGTGCCGGACACGCCGGAACCACCTACTAGAGAGACCGGAACCACCTGCCAGACCCGCCTGAACCACCTGCTGAGTACGCTGGAACAACCTGCTCTACTCGCTGGAGCCACCTGCTGGACGCGCCGAAATCACCTGATGGCTACGCCAGCACCACTCGGCAGACAAGCCAGAATCACCTGCAGGGTATGCCGGAACCACCTCTCAGACGTGCCAGAACCCCTTGTCGGACACTCCGGAATCACCTGTCAGGCATGCCGGAACCACCTCTCGAGCGTGCCAGAATGACGTGCCAGAGACACCGGATGCACCTGCCGAGCACGCCGGAACCTCCTCTTCGACTCGCCGGAACCACCAGCCAGAGACGCCAAAATCCCCTGCCAGGTAGGCCAGAATCACATGGCGGACGCTCCGGAATCTCCCGCCGGGAAGGTAGGAACCACCTCTCAAACATACTGGAAGCACGTGCCGGACATGCCGGCACCACGTACTGGACAGACCAGAAACACCTGCCGGACCTGCCTGAACCACCTGCTGAGCACACCGGAACAACTTGCTCGACTCGCTGGAGCCACCTGCTGGACACCCCAAAATCACCAGCCAGCTATGCCAGAACCACTTGCCGTACACTCCGGAATCACCTGCTGGTTACACCAGAGCCACTTGGTGGACAATCCAGAATCACCTGCCGGACATGCCAGAACCACCTGTCACACATGCCGGAACCACGTGCCTGACACGCCGGAACCACCTCGCGGACAGACCGGAACCACCTACCAGACATGCCTGAACCACCTGCCGAGCATGCCGGAACCACCTGCCGGACACGCCAAAACCACCTGCGGGCTAGGCCAGAACCACTTGTAGGACTCTCCTGGAGCACCTGCCGGGCATGCGGGAACCACCTCTCAGACGTGCCAGAACCACGTGCGGCACATGACGGAACCCATTACCGGACAGACCGGAACCACCTGCTGGACACGCCAGAATCACCTGCCAAGAACACCGGAACCACCTGAACAGCTCGCCAGAAACACCTGCCGGGCATGCCAAAATCACCTGCCGGCTACACCAGAACCTCTTGCCGGACACTCCGGAATCACCTGCCAGACATGATGCAACCAAATGTCAGACGTGCCAGAACCACGTGCCAGAGACACCGGATGCAACTGCCGAGCATGCCGGAACCTCCTGCTCAACTCGCTGTAACCACCTGCCGGGGACGCCAAAATCACCTGTCAGCTAGGCCAGAACCACGTGGCGGACTCTATGGAATCACCCGCCGGGCATGCCGGAACCAGCTCTCAGACGTGCCAGAAGCACGTGCCGGACACGCCGGAACCACCTACTAGAGAGACCGGAACCACCTGCCAGACCCGCCTGAACCACCTGCTGAGTACGCTGGAACAACCTGCTCTACTCGCTGGAGCCACCTGCTGGACGCGCCGAAATCACCTGATGGCTACGCCAGCACCACTCGGCAGACAAGCCAGAATCACCTGCAGGGTATGCCGGAACCACCTCTCAGACGTGCCAGAACCCCTTGTCGGACACTCCGGAATCACCTGTCAGGCATGCCGGAACCACCTCTCGAGCGTGCCAGAATGACGTGCCAGAGACACCGGATGCACCTGCCGAGCACGCCGGAACCTCCTCTTCGACTCGCCGGAACCACCAGCCAGAGACGCCAAAATCCCCTGCCAGGTAGGCCAGAATCACATGGCGGACGCTCCGGAATCTCCCGCCGGGAAGGTAGGAACCACCTCTCAAACATACTGGAAGCACGTGCCGGACATGCCGGCACCACGTACTGGACAGACCAGAAACACCTGCCGGACCTGCCTGAACCACCTGCTGAGCACACCGGAACAACTTGCTCGACTCGCTGGAGCCACCTGCTGGACACCCCAAAATCACCAGCCAGCTATGCCAGAACCACTTGCCGTACACTCCGGAATCACCTGCTGGTTACACCAGAGCCACTTGGTGGACAATCCAGAATCACCTGCCGGACATGCCAGAACCACCTGTCACACATGCCGGAACCACGTGCCTGACACGCCGGAACCACCTCGCGGACAGACCGGAACCACCTACCAGACATGCCTGAACCACCTGCCGAGCATGCCGGAACCACCTGCCGGACACGCCAAAACCACCTGCGGGCTAGGCCAGAACCACTTGTAGGACTCTCCTGGAGCACCTGCCGGGCATGCGGGAACCACCTCTCAGACGTGCCAGAACCACGTGCGGCACATGACGGAACCCATTACCGGACAGACCGGAACCACCTGCTGGACACGCCAGAATCACCTGCCAAGAACACCGGAACCACCTGAACAGCTCGCCAGAAACACCTGCCGGGCATGCCAAAATCACCTGCCGGCTACACCAGAACCTCTTGCCGGACACTCCGGAATCACCTGCCAGACATGATGCAACCAAATGTCAGACGTGCCAGAACCACGTGCCAGAGACACCGGATGCAACTGCCGAGCATGCCGGAACCTCCTGCTCAACTCGCTGTAACCACCTGCCGGGGACGCCAAAATCACCTGTCAGCTAGGCCAGAACCACGTGGCGGACTCTATGGAATCACCCGCCGGGCATGCCGGAACCAGCTCTCAGACGTGCCAGAAGCACGTGCCGGACACGCCGGAACCACCTACTAGAGAGACCGGAACCACCTGCCAGACCCGCCTGAACCACCTGCTGAGTACGCTGGAACAACCTGCTCTACTCGCTGGAGCCACCTGCTGGACGCGCCGAAATCACCTGATGGCTACGCCAGCACCACTCGGCAGACAAGCCAGAATCACCTGCAGGGTATGCCGGAACCACCTCTCAGACGTGCCAGAACCCCTTGTCGGACACTCCGGAATCACCTGTCAGGCATGCCGGAACCACCTCTCGAGCGTGCCAGAATGACGTGCCAGAGACACCGGATGCACCTGCCGAGCACGCCGGAACCTCCTCTTCGACTCGCCGGAACCACCAGCCAGAGACGCCAAAATCCCCTGCCAGGTAGGCCAGAATCACATGGCGGACGCTCCGGAATCTCCCGCCGGGAAGGTAGGAACCACCTCTCAAACATACTGGAAGCACGTGCCGGACATGCCGGCACCACGTACTGGACAGACCAGAAACACCTGCCGGACCTGCCTGAACCACCTGCTGAGCACACCGGAACAACTTGCTCGACTCGCTGGAGCCACCTGCTGGACACCCCAAAATCACCAGCCAGCTATGCCAGAACCACTTGCCGTACACTCCGGAATCACCTGCTGGTTACACCAGAGCCACTTGGTGGACAATCCAGAATCACCTGCCGGACATGCCAGAACCACCTGTCACACATGCCGGAACCACGTGCCTGACACGCCGGAACCACCTCGCGGACAGACCGGAACCACCTACCAGACATGCCTGAACCACCTGCCGAGCATGCCGGAACCACCTGCCGGACACGCCAAAACCACCTGCGGGCTAGGCCAGAACCACTTGTAGGACTCTCCTGGAGCACCTGCCGGGCATGCGGGAACCACCTCTCAGACGTGCCAGAACCACGTGCGGCACATGACGGAACCCATTACCGGACAGACCGGAACCACCTGCTGGACACGCCAGAATCACCTGCCAAGAACACCGGAACCACCTGAACAGCTCGCCAGAAACACCTGCCGGGCATGCCAAAATCACCTGCCGGCTACACCAGAACCTCTTGCCGGACACTCCGGAATCACCTGCCAGACATGATGCAACCAAATGTCAGACGTGCCAGAACCACGTGCCAGAGACACCGGATGCAACTGCCGAGCATGCCGGAACCTCCTGCTCAACTCGCTGTAACCACCTGCCGGGGACGCCAAAATCACCTGTCAGCTAGGCCAGAACCACGTGGCGGACTCTATGGAATCACCCGCCGGGCATGCCGGAACCAGCTCTCAGACGTGCCAGAAGCACGTGCCGGACACGCCGGAACCACCTACTAGAGAGACCGGAACCACCTGCCAGACCCGCCTGAACCACCTGCTGAGTACGCTGGAACAACCTGCTCTACTCGCTGGAGCCACCTGCTGGACGCGCCGAAATCACCTGATGGCTACGCCAGCACCACTCGGCAGACAAGCCAGAATCACCTGCAGGGTATGCCGGAACCACCTCTCAGACGTGCCAGAACCCCTTGTCGGACACTCCGGAATCACCTGTCAGGCATGCCGGAACCACCTCTCGAGCGTGCCAGAATGACGTGCCAGAGACACCGGATGCACCTGCCGAGCACGCCGGAACCTCCTCTTCGACTCGCCGGAACCACCAGCCAGAGACGCCAAAATCCCCTGCCAGGTAGGCCAGAATCACATGGCGGACGCTCCGGAATCTCCCGCCGGGAAGGTAGGAACCACCTCTCAAACATACTGGAAGCACGTGCCGGACATGCCGGCACCACGTACTGGACAGACCAGAAACACCTGCCGGACCTGCCTGAACCACCTGCTGAGCACACCGGAACAACTTGCTCGACTCGCTGGAGCCACCTGCTGGACACCCCAAAATCACCAGCCAGCTATGCCAGAACCACTTGCCGTACACTCCGGAATCACCTGCTGGTTACACCAGAGCCACTTGGTGGACAATCCAGAATCACCTGCCGGACATGCCAGAACCACCTGTCACACATGCCGGAACCACGTGCCTGACACGCCGGAACCACCTCGCGGACAGACCGGAACCACCTACCAGACATGCCTGAACCACCTGCCGAGCATGCCGGAACCACCTGCCGGACACGCCAAAACCACCTGCGGGCTAGGCCAGAACCACTTGTAGGACTCTCCTGGAGCACCTGCCGGGCATGCGGGAACCACCTCTCAGACGTGCCAGAACCACGTGCGGCACATGACGGAACCCATTACCGGACAGACCGGAACCACCTGCTGGACACGCCAGAATCACCTGCCAAGAACACCGGAACCACCTGAACAGCTCGCCAGAAACACCTGCCGGGCATGCCAAAATCACCTGCCGGCTACACCAGAACCTCTTGCCGGACACTCCGGAATCACCTGCCAGACATGATGCAACCAAATGTCAGACGTGCCAGAACCACGTGCCAGAGACACCGGATGCAACTGCCGAGCATGCCGGAACCTCCTGCTCAACTCGCTGTAACCACCTGCCGGGGACGCCAAAATCACCTGTCAGCTAGGCCAGAACCACGTGGCGGACTCTATGGAATCACCCGCCGGGCATGCCGGAACCAGCTCTCAGACGTGCCAGAAGCACGTGCCGGACACGCCGGAACCACCTACTAGAGAGACCGGAACCACCTGCCAGACCCGCCTGAACCACCTGCTGAGTACGCTGGAACAACCTGCTCTACTCGCTGGAGCCACCTGCTGGACGCGCCGAAATCACCTGATGGCTACGCCAGCACCACTCGGCAGACAAGCCAGAATCACCTGCAGGGTATGCCGGAACCACCTCTCAGACGTGCCAGAACCCCTTGTCGGACACTCCGGAATCACCTGTCAGGCATGCCGGAACCACCTCTCGAGCGTGCCAGAATGACGTGCCAGAGACACCGGATGCACCTGCCGAGCACGCCGGAACCTCCTCTTCGACTCGCCGGAACCACCAGCCAGAGACGCCAAAATCCCCTGCCAGGTAGGCCAGAATCACATGGCGGACGCTCCGGAATCTCCCGCCGGGAAGGTAGGAACCACCTCTCAAACATACTGGAAGCACGTGCCGGACATGCCGGCACCACGTACTGGACAGACCAGAAACACCTGCCGGACCTGCCTGAACCACCTGCTGAGCACACCGGAACAACTTGCTCGACTCGCTGGAGCCACCTGCTGGACACCCCAAAATCACCAGCCAGCTATGCCAGAACCACTTGCCGTACACTCCGGAATCACCTGCTGGTTACACCAGAGCCACTTGGTGGACAATCCAGAATCACCTGCCGGACATGCCAGAACCACCTGTCACACATGCCGGAACCACGTGCCTGACACGCCGGAACCACCTCGCGGACAGACCGGAACCACCTACCAGACATGCCTGAACCACCTGCCGAGCATGCCGGAACCACCTGCCGGACACGCCAAAACCACCTGCGGGCTAGGCCAGAACCACTTGTAGGACTCTCCTGGAGCACCTGCCGGGCATGCGGGAACCACCTCTCAGACGTGCCAGAACCACGTGCGGCACATGACGGAACCCATTACCGGACAGACCGGAACCACCTGCTGGACACGCCAGAATCACCTGCCAAGAACACCGGAACCACCTGAACAGCTCGCCAGAAACACCTGCCGGGCATGCCAAAATCACCTGCCGGCTACACCAGAACCTCTTGCCGGACACTCCGGAATCACCTGCCAGACATGATGCAACCAAATGTCAGACGTGCCAGAACCACGTGCCAGAGACACCGGATGCAACTGCCGAGCATGCCGGAACCTCCTGCTCAACTCGCTGTAACCACCTGCCGGGGACGCCAAAATCACCTGTCAGCTAGGCCAGAACCACGTGGCGGACTCTATGGAATCACCCGCCGGGCATGCCGGAACCAGCTCTCAGACGTGCCAGAAGCACGTGCCGGACACGCCGGAACCACCTACTAGAGAGACCGGAACCACCTGCCAGACCCGCCTGAACCACCTGCTGAGTACGCTGGAACAACCTGCTCTACTCGCTGGAGCCACCTGCTGGACGCGCCAAAATCACCTGATGGCTACGCCAGCACCACTCGGCAGACAAGCCAGAATCACCTGCAGGGTATGCCGGAACCACCTCTCAGACGTGCCAGAACCCCTTGTCGGACACTCCGGAATCACCTGTCAGGCATGCCGGAACCACCTCTCGAGCGTGCCAGAATGACGTGCCAGAGACACCGGATGCACCTGCCGAGCACGCCGGAACCTCCTCTTCGACTCGCCGGAACCACCAGCCAGAGACGCCAAAATCCCCTGCCAGGTAGGCCAGAATCACATGGCGGACGCTCCGGAATCTCCCGCCGGGAAGGTAGGAACCACCTCTCAAACATACTGGAAGCACGTGCCGGACATGCCGGCACCACGTACTGGACAGACCAGAAACACCTGCCGGACCTGCCTGAACCACCTGCTGAGCACACCGGAACAACTTGCTCGACTCGCTGGAGCCACCTGCTGGACACCCCAAAATCACCAGCCAGCTATGCCAGAACCACTTGCCGTACACTCCGGAATCACCTGCTGGTTACACCAGAGCCACTTGGTGGACAATCCAGAATCACCTGCCGGACATGCCAGAACCACCTGTCACACATGCCGGAACCACGTGCCTGACACGCCGGAACCACCTCGCGGACAGACCGGAACCACCTACCAGACATGCCTGAACCACCTGCCGAGCATGCCGGAACCACCTGCCGGACACGCCAAAACCACCTGCGGGCTAGGCCAGAACCACTTGTAGGACTCTCCTGGAGCACCTGCCGGGCATGCGGGAACCACCTCTCAGACGTGCCAGAACCACGTGCGGCACATGACGGAACCCATTACCGGACAGACCGGAACCACCTGCTGGACACGCCAGAATCACCTGCCAAGAACACCGGAACCACCTGAACAGCTCGCCAGAAACACCTGCCGGGCATGCCAAAATCACCTGCCGGCTACACCAGAACCTCTTGCCGGACACTCCGGAATCACCTGCCAGACATGATGCAACCAAATGTCAGACGTGCCAGAACCACGTGCCAGAGACACCGGATGCAACTGCCGAGCATGCCGGAACCTCCTGCTCAACTCGCTGTAACCACCTGCCGGGGACGCCAAAATCACCTGTCAGCTAGGCCAGAACCACGTGGCGGACTCTATGGAATCACCCGCCGGGCATGCCGGAACCAGCTCTCAGACGTGCCAGAAGCACGTGCCGGACACGCCGGAACCACCTACTAGAGAGACCGGAACCACCTGCCAGACCCGCCTGAACCACCTGCTGAGTACGCTGGAACAACCTGCTCTACTCGCTGGAGCCACCTGCTGGACGCGCCAAAATCACCTGATGGCTACGCCAGCACCACTCGGCAGACAAGCCAGAATCACCTGCAGGGTATGCCGGAACCACCTCTCAGACGTGCCAGAACCCCTTGTCGGACACTCCGGAATCACCTGTCAGGCATGCCGGAACCACCTCTCGAGCGTGCCAGAATGACGTGCCAGAGACACCGGATGCACCTGCCGAGCACGCCGGAACCTCCTCTTCGACTCGCCGGAACCACCAGCCAGAGACGCCAAAATCCCCTGCCAGGTAGGCCAGAATCACATGGCGGACGCTCCGGAATCTCCCGCCGGGAAGGTAGGAACCACCTCTCAAACATACTGGAAGCACGTGCCGGACATGCCGGCACCACGTACTGGACAGACCAGAAACACCTGCCGGACCTGCCTGAACCACCTGCTGAGCACACCGGAACAACTTGCTCGACTCGCTGGAGCCACCTGCTGGACACCCCAAAATCACCAGCCAGCTATGCCAGAACCACTTGCCGTACACTCCGGAATCACCTGCTGGTTACACCAGAGCCACTTGGTGGACAATCCAGAATCACCTGCCGGACATGCCAGAACCACCTGTCACACATGCCGGAACCACGTGCCTGACACGCCGGAACCACCTCGCGGACAGACCGGAACCACCTACCAGACATGCCTGAACCACCTGCCGAGCATGCCGGAACCACCTGCCGGACACGCCAAAACCACCTGCGGGCTAGGCCAGAACCACTTGTAGGACTCTCCTGGAGCACCTGCCGGGCATGCGGGAACCACCTCTCAGACGTGCCAGAACCACGTGCGGCACATGACGGAACCCATTACCGGACAGACCGGAACCACCTGCTGGACACGCCAGAATCACCTGCCAAGAACACCGGAACCACCTGAACAGCTCGCCAGAAACACCTGCCGGGCATGCCAAAATCACCTGCCGGCTACACCAGAACCTCTTGCCGGACACTCCGGAATCACCTGCCAGACATGATGCAACCAAATGTCAGACGTGCCAGAACCACGTGCCAGAGACACCGGATGCAACTGCCGAGCATGCCGGAACCTCCTGCTCAACTCGCTGTAACCACCTGCCGGGGACGCCAAAATCACCTGTCAGCTAGGCCAGAACCACGTGGCGGACTCTATGGAATCACCCGCCGGGCATGCCGGAACCAGCTCTCAGACGTGCCAGAAGCACGTGCCGGACACGCCGGAACCACCTACTAGAGAGACCGGAACCACCTGCCAGACCCGCCTGAACCACCTGCTGAGTACGCTGGAACAACCTGCTCTACTCGCTGGAGCCACCTGCTGGACGCGCCGAAATCACCTGATGGCTACGCCAGCACCACTCGGCAGACAAGCCAGAATCACCTGCAGGGTATGCCGGAACCACCTCTCAGACGTGCCAGAACCCCTTGTCGGACACTCCGGAATCACCTGTCAGGCATGCCGGAACCACCTCTCGAGCGTGCCAGAATGACGTGCCAGAGACACCGGATGCACCTGCCGAGCACGCCGGAACCTCCTCTTCGACTCGCCGGAACCACCAGCCAGAGACGCCAAAATCCCCTGCCAGGTAGGCCAGAATCACATGGCGGACGCTCCGGAATCTCCCGCCGGGAAGGTAGGAACCACCTCTCAAACATACTGGAAGCACGTGCCGGACATGCCGGCACCACGTACTGGACAGACCAGAAACACCTGCCGGACCTGCCTGAACCACCTGCTGAGCACACCGGAACAACTTGCTCGACTCGCTGGAGCCACCTGCTGGACACCCCAAAATCACCAGCCAGCTATGCCAGAACCACTTGCCGTACACTCCGGAATCACCTGCTGGTTACACCAGAGCCACTTGGTGGACAATCCAGAATCACCTGCCGGACATGCCAGAACCACCTGTCACACATGCCGGAACCACGTGCCTGACACGCCGGAACCACCTCGCGGACAGACCGGAACCACCTACCAGACATGCCTGAACCACCTGCCGAGCATGCCGGAACCACCTGCCGGACACGCCAAAACCACCTGCGGGCTAGGCCAGAACCACTTGTAGGACTCTCCTGGAGCACCTGCCGGGCATGCGGGAACCACCTCTCAGACGTGCCAGAACCACGTGCGGCACATGACGGAACCCATTACCGGACAGACCGGAACCACCTGCTGGACACGCCAGAATCACCTGCCAAGAACACCGGAACCACCTGAACAGCTCGCCAGAAACACCTGCCGGGCATGCCAAAATCACCTGCCGGCTACACCAGAACCTCTTGCCGGACACTCCGGAATCACCTGCCAGACATGATGCAACCAAATGTCAGACGTGCCAGAACCACGTGCCAGAGACACCGGATGCAACTGCCGAGCATGCCGGAACCTCCTGCTCAACTCGCTGTAACCACCTGCCGGGGACGCCAAAATCACCTGTCAGCTAGGCCAGAACCACGTGGCGGACTCTATGGAATCACCCGCCGGGCATGCCGGAACCAGCTCTCAGACGTGCCAGAAGCACGTGCCGGACACGCCGGAACCACCTACTAGAGAGACCGGAACCACCTGCCAGACCCGCCTGAACCACCTGCTGAGTACGCTGGAACAACCTGCTCTACTCGCTGGAGCCACCTGCTGGACGCGCCGAAATCACCTGATGGCTACGCCAGCACCACTCGGCAGACAAGCCAGAATCACCTGCAGGGTATGCCGGAACCACCTCTCAGACGTGCCAGAACCCCTTGTCGGACACTCCGGAATCACCTGTCAGGCATGCCGGAACCACCTCTCGAGCGTGCCAGAATGACGTGCCAGAGACACCGGATGCACCTGCCGAGCACGCCGGAACCTCCTCTTCGACTCGCCGGAACCACCAGCCAGAGACGCCAAAATCCCCTGCCAGGTAGGCCAGAATCACATGGCGGACGCTCCGGAATCTCCCGCCGGGAAGGTAGGAACCACCTCTCAAACATACTGGAAGCACGTGCCGGACATGCCGGCACCACGTACTGGACAGACCAGAAACACCTGCCGGACCTGCCTGAACCACCTGCTGAGCACACCGGAACAACTTGCTCGACTCGCTGGAGCCACCTGCTGGACACCCCAAAATCACCAGCCAGCTATGCCAGAACCACTTGCCGTACACTCCGGAATCACCTGCTGGTTACACCAGAGCCACTTGGTGGACAATCCAGAATCACCTGCCGGACATGCCAGAACCACCTGTCACACATGCCGGAACCACGTGCCTGACACGCCGGAACCACCTCGCGGACAGACCGGAACCACCTACCAGACATGCCTGAACCACCTGCCGAGCATGCCGGAACCACCTGCCGGACACGCCAAAACCACCTGCGGGCTAGGCCAGAACCACTTGTAGGACTCTCCTGGAGCACCTGCCGGGCATGCGGGAACCACCTCTCAGACGTGCCAGAACCACGTGCGGCACATGACGGAACCCATTACCGGACAGACCGGAACCACCTGCTGGACACGCCAGAATCACCTGCCAAGAACACCGGAACCACCTGAACAGCTCGCCAGAAACACCTGCCGGGCATGCCAAAATCACCTGCCGGCTACACCAGAACCTCTTGCCGGACACTCCGGAATCACCTGCCAGACATGATGCAACCAAATGTCAGACGTGCCAGAACCACGTGCCAGAGACACCGGATGCAACTGCCGAGCATGCCGGAACCTCCTGCTCAACTCGCTGTAACCACCTGCCGGGGACGCCAAAATCACCTGTCAGCTAGGCCAGAACCACGTGGCGGACTCTATGGAATCACCCGCCGGGCATGCCGGAACCAGCTCTCAGACGTGCCAGAAGCACGTGCCGGACACGCCGGAACCACCTACTAGAGAGACCGGAACCACCTGCCAGACCCGCCTGAACCACCTGCTGAGTACGCTGGAACAACCTGCTCTACTCGCTGGAGCCACCTGCTGGACGCGCCGAAATCACCTGATGGCTACGCCAGCACCACTCGGCAGACAAGCCAGAATCACCTGCAGGGTATGCCGGAACCACCTCTCAGACGTGCCAGAACCCCTTGTCGGACACTCCGGAATCACCTGTCAGGCATGCCGGAACCACCTCTCGAGCGTGCCAGAATGACGTGCCAGAGACACCGGATGCACCTGCCGAGCACGCCGGAACCTCCTCTTCGACTCGCCGGAACCACCAGCCAGAGACGCCAAAATCCCCTGCCAGGTAGGCCAGAATCACATGGCGGACGCTCCGGAATCTCCCGCCGGGAAGGTAGGAACCACCTCTCAAACATACTGGAAGCACGTGCCGGACATGCCGGCACCACGTACTGGACAGACCAGAAACACCTGCCGGACCTGCCTGAACCACCTGCTGAGCACACCGGAACAACTTGCTCGACTCGCTGGAGCCACCTGCTGGACACCCCAAAATCACCAGCCAGCTATGCCAGAACCACTTGCCGTACACTCCGGAATCACCTGCTGGTTACACCAGAGCCACTTGGTGGACAATCCAGAATCACCTGCCGGACATGCCAGAACCACCTGTCACACATGCCGGAACCACGTGCCTGACACGCCGGAACCACCTCGCGGACAGACCGGAACCACCTACCAGACATGCCTGAACCACCTGCCGAGCATGCCGGAACCACCTGCCGGACACGCCAAAACCACCTGCGGGCTAGGCCAGAACCACTTGTAGGACTCTCCTGGAGCACCTGCCGGGCATGCGGGAACCACCTCTCAGACGTGCCAGAACCACGTGCGGCACATGACGGAACCCATTACCGGACAGACCGGAACCACCTGCTGGACACGCCAGAATCACCTGCCAAGAACACCGGAACCACCTGAACAGCTCGCCAGAAACACCTGCCGGGCATGCCAAAATCACCTGCCGGCTACACCAGAACCTCTTGCCGGACACTCCGGAATCACCTGCCAGACATGATGCAACCAAATGTCAGACGTGCCAGAACCACGTGCCAGAGACACCGGATGCAACTGCCGAGCATGCCGGAACCTCCTGCTCAACTCGCTGTAACCACCTGCCGGGGACGCCAAAATCACCTGTCAGCTAGGCCAGAACCACGTGGCGGACTCTATGGAATCACCCGCCGGGCATGCCGGAACCAGCTCTCAGACGTGCCAGAAGCACGTGCCGGACACGCCGGAACCACCTACTAGAGAGACCGGAACCACCTGCCAGACCCGCCTGAACCACCTGCTGAGTACGCTGGAACAACCTGCTCTACTCGCTGGAGCCACCTGCTGGACGCGCCGAAATCACCTGATGGCTACGCCAGCACCACTCGGCAGACAAGCCAGAATCACCTGCAGGGTATGCCGGAACCACCTCTCAGACGTGCCAGAACCCCTTGTCGGACACTCCGGAATCACCTGTCAGGCATGCCGGAACCACCTCTCGAGCGTGCCAGAATGACGTGCCAGAGACACCGGATGCACCTGCCGAGCACGCCGGAACCTCCTCTTCGACTCGCCGGAACCACCAGCCAGAGACGCCAAAATCCCCTGCCAGGTAGGCCAGAATCACATGGCGGACGCTCCGGAATCTCCCGCCGGGAAGGTAGGAACCACCTCTCAAACATACTGGAAGCACGTGCCGGACATGCCGGCACCACGTACTGGACAGACCAGAAACACCTGCCGGACCTGCCTGAACCACCTGCTGAGCACACCGGAACAACTTGCTCGACTCGCTGGAGCCACCTGCTGGACACCCCAAAATCACCAGCCAGCTATGCCAGAACCACTTGCCGTACACTCCGGAATCACCTGCTGGTTACACCAGAGCCACTTGGTGGACAATCCAGAATCACCTGCCGGACATGCCAGAACCACCTGTCACACATGCCGGAACCACGTGCCTGACACGCCGGAACCACCTCGCGGACAGACCGGAACCACCTACCAGACATGCCTGAACCACCTGCCGAGCATGCCGGAACCACCTGCCGGACACGCCAAAACCACCTGCGGGCTAGGCCAGAACCACTTGTAGGACTCTCCTGGAGCACCTGCCGGGCATGCGGGAACCACCTCTCAGACGTGCCAGAACCACGTGCGGCACATGACGGAACCCATTACCGGACAGACCGGAACCACCTGCTGGACACGCCAGAATCACCTGCCAAGAACACCGGAACCACCTGAACAGCTCGCCAGAAACACCTGCCGGGCATGCCAAAATCACCTGCCGGCTACACCAGAACCTCTTGCCGGACACTCCGGAATCACCTGCCAGACATGATGCAACCAAATGTCAGACGTGCCAGAACCACGTGCCAGAGACACCGGATGCAACTGCCGAGCATGCCGGAACCTCCTGCTCAACTCGCTGTAACCACCTGCCGGGGACGCCAAAATCACCTGTCAGCTAGGCCAGAACCACGTGGCGGACTCTATGGAATCACCCGCCGGGCATGCCGGAACCAGCTCTCAGACGTGCCAGAAGCACGTGCCGGACACGCCGGAACCACCTACTAGAGAGACCGGAACCACCTGCCAGACCCGCCTGAACCACCTGCTGAGTACGCTGGAACAACCTGCTCTACTCGCTGGAGCCACCTGCTGGACGCGCCGAAATCACCTGATGGCTACGCCAGCACCACTCGGCAGACAAGCCAGAATCACCTGCAGGGTATGCCGGAACCACCTCTCAGACGTGCCAGAACCCCTTGTCGGACACTCCGGAATCACCTGTCAGGCATGCCGGAACCACCTCTCGAGCGTGCCAGAATGACGTGCCAGAGACACCGGATGCACCTGCCGAGCACGCCGGAACCTCCTCTTCGACTCGCCGGAACCACCAGCCAGAGACGCCAAAATCCCCTGCCAGGTAGGCCAGAATCACATGGCGGACGCTCCGGAATCTCCCGCCGGGAAGGTAGGAACCACCTCTCAAACATACTGGAAGCACGTGCCGGACATGCCGGCACCACGTACTGGACAGACCAGAAACACCTGCCGGACCTGCCTGAACCACCTGCTGAGCACACCGGAACAACTTGCTCGACTCGCTGGAGCCACCTGCTGGACACCCCAAAATCACCAGCCAGCTATGCCAGAACCACTTGCCGTACACTCCGGAATCACCTGCTGGTTACACCAGAGCCACTTGGTGGACAATCCAGAATCACCTGCCGGACATGCCAGAACCACCTGTCACACATGCCGGAACCACGTGCCTGACACGCCGGAACCACCTCGCGGACAGACCGGAACCACCTACCAGACATGCCTGAACCACCTGCCGAGCATGCCGGAACCACCTGCCGGACACGCCAAAACCACCTGCGGGCTAGGCCAGAACCACTTGTAGGACTCTCCTGGAGCACCTGCCGGGCATGCGGGAACCACCTCTCAGACGTGCCAGAACCACGTGCGGCACATGACGGAACCCATTACCGGACAGACCGGAACCACCTGCTGGACACGCCAGAATCACCTGCCAAGAACACCGGAACCACCTGAACAGCTCGCCAGAAACACCTGCCGGGCATGCCAAAATCACCTGCCGGCTACACCAGAACCTCTTGCCGGACACTCCGGAATCACCTGCCAGACATGATGCAACCAAATGTCAGACGTGCCAGAACCACGTGCCAGAGACACCGGATGCAACTGCCGAGCATGCCGGAACCTCCTGCTCAACTCGCTGTAACCACCTGCCGGGGACGCCAAAATCACCTGTCAGCTAGGCCAGAACCACGTGGCGGACTCTATGGAATCACCCGCCGGGCATGCCGGAACCAGCTCTCAGACGTGCCAGAAGCACGTGCCGGACACGCCGGAACCACCTACTAGAGAGACCGGAACCACCTGCCAGACCCGCCTGAACCACCTGCTGAGTACGCTGGAACAACCTGCTCTACTCGCTGGAGCCACCTGCTGGACGCGCCAAAATCACCTGATGGCTACGCCAGCACCACTCGGCAGACAAGCCAGAATCACCTGCAGGGTATGCCGGAACCACCTCTCAGACGTGCCAGAACCCCTTGTCGGACACTCCGGAATCACCTGTCAGGCATGCCGGAACCACCTCTCGAGCGTGCCAGAATGACGTGCCAGAGACACCGGATGCACCTGCCGAGCACGCCGGAACCTCCTCTTCGACTCGCCGGAACCACCAGCCAGAGACGCCAAAATCCCCTGCCAGGTAGGCCAGAATCACATGGCGGACGCTCCGGAATCTCCCGCCGGGAAGGTAGGAACCACCTCTCAAACATACTGGAAGCACGTGCCGGACATGCCGGCACCACGTACTGGACAGACCAGAAACACCTGCCGGACCTGCCTGAACCACCTGCTGAGCACACCGGAACAACTTGCTCGACTCGCTGGAGCCACCTGCTGGACACCCCAAAATCACCAGCCAGCTATGCCAGAACCACTTGCCGTACACTCCGGAATCACCTGCTGGTTACACCAGAGCCACTTGGTGGACAATCCAGAATCACCTGCCGGACATGCCAGAACCACCTGTCACACATGCCGGAACCACGTGCCTGACACGCCGGAACCACCTCGCGGACAGACCGGAACCACCTACCAGACATGCCTGAACCACCTGCCGAGCATGCCGGAACCACCTGCCGGACACGCCAAAACCACCTGCGGGCTAGGCCAGAACCACTTGTAGGACTCTCCTGGAGCACCTGCCGGGCATGCGGGAACCACCTCTCAGACGTGCCAGAACCACGTGCGGCACATGACGGAACCCATTACCGGACAGACCGGAACCACCTGCTGGACACGCCAGAATCACCTGCCAAGAACACCGGAACCACCTGAACAGCTCGCCAGAAACACCTGCCGGGCATGCCAAAATCACCTGCCGGCTACACCAGAACCTCTTGCCGGACACTCCGGAATCACCTGCCAGACATGATGCAACCAAATGTCAGACGTGCCAGAACCACGTGCCAGAGACACCGGATGCAACTGCCGAGCATGCCGGAACCTCCTGCTCAACTCGCTGTAACCACCTGCCGGGGACGCCAAAATCACCTGTCAGCTAGGCCAGAACCACGTGGCGGACTCTATGGAATCACCCGCCGGGCATGCCGGAACCAGCTCTCAGACGTGCCAGAAGCACGTGCCGGACACGCCGGAACCACCTACTAGAGAGACCGGAACCACCTGCCAGACCCGCCTGAACCACCTGCTGAGTACGCTGGAACAACCTGCTCTACTCGCTGGAGCCACCTGCTGGACGCGCCAAAATCACCTGATGGCTACGCCAGCACCACTCGGCAGACAAGCCAGAATCACCTGCAGGGTATGCCGGAACCACCTCTCAGACGTGCCAGAACCCCTTGTCGGACACTCCGGAATCACCTGTCAGGCATGCCGGAACCACCTCTCGAGCGTGCCAGAATGACGTGCCAGAGACACCGGATGCACCTGCCGAGCACGCCGGAACCTCCTCTTCGACTCGCCGGAACCACCAGCCAGAGACGCCAAAATCCCCTGCCAGGTAGGCCAGAATCACATGGCGGACGCTCCGGAATCTCCCGCCGGGAAGGTAGGAACCACCTCTCAAACATACTGGAAGCACGTGCCGGACATGCCGGCACCACGTACTGGACAGACCAGAAACACCTGCCGGACCTGCCTGAACCACCTGCTGAGCACACCGGAACAACTTGCTCGACTCGCTGGAGCCACCTGCTGGACACCCCAAAATCACCAGCCAGCTATGCCAGAACCACTTGCCGTACACTCCGGAATCACCTGCTGGTTACACCAGAGCCACTTGGTGGACAATCCAGAATCACCTGCCGGACATGCCAGAACCACCTGTCACACATGCCGGAACCACGTGCCTGACACGCCGGAACCACCTCGCGGACAGACCGGAACCACCTACCAGACATGCCTGAACCACCTGCCGAGCATGCCGGAACCACCTGCCGGACACGCCAAAACCACCTGCGGGCTAGGCCAGAACCACTTGTAGGACTCTCCTGGAGCACCTGCCGGGCATGCGGGAACCACCTCTCAGACGTGCCAGAACCACGTGCGGCACATGACGGAACCCATTACCGGACAGACCGGAACCACCTGCTGGACACGCCAGAATCACCTGCCAAGAACACCGGAACCACCTGAACAGCTCGCCAGAAACACCTGCCGGGCATGCCAAAATCACCTGCCGGCTACACCAGAACCTCTTGCCGGACACTCCGGAATCACCTGCCAGACATGATGCAACCAAATGTCAGACGTGCCAGAACCACGTGCCAGAGACACCGGATGCAACTGCCGAGCATGCCGGAACCTCCTGCTCAACTCGCTGTAACCACCTGCCGGGGACGCCAAAATCACCTGTCAGCTAGGCCAGAACCACGTGGCGGACTCTATGGAATCACCCGCCGGGCATGCCGGAACCAGCTCTCAGACGTGCCAGAAGCACGTGCCGGACACGCCGGAACCACCTACTAGAGAGACCGGAACCACCTGCCAGACCCGCCTGAACCACCTGCTGAGTACGCTGGAACAACCTGCTCTACTCGCTGGAGCCACCTGCTGGACGCGCCAAAATCACCTGATGGCTACGCCAGCACCACTCGGCAGACAAGCCAGAATCACCTGCAGGGTATGCCGGAACCACCTCTCAGACGTGCCAGAACCCCTTGTCGGACACTCCGGAATCACCTGTCAGGCATGCCGGAACCACCTCTCGAGCGTGCCAGAATGACGTGCCAGAGACACCGGATGCACCTGCCGAGCACGCCGGAACCTCCTCTTCGACTCGCCGGAACCACCAGCCAGAGACGCCAAAATCCCCTGCCAGGTAGGCCAGAATCACATGGCGGACGCTCCGGAATCTCCCGCCGGGAAGGTAGGAACCACCTCTCAAACATACTGGAAGCACGTGCCGGACATGCCGGCACCACGTACTGGACAGACCAGAAACACCTGCCGGACCTGCCTGAACCACCTGCTGAGCACACCGGAACAACTTGCTCGACTCGCTGGAGCCACCTGCTGGACACCCCAAAATCACCAGCCAGCTATGCCAGAACCACTTGCCGTACACTCCGGAATCACCTGCTGGTTACACCAGAGCCACTTGGTGGACAATCCAGAATCACCTGCCGGACATGCCAGAACCACCTGTCACACATGCCGGAACCACGTGCCTGACACGCCGGAACCACCTCGCGGACAGACCGGAACCACCTACCAGACATGCCTGAACCACCTGCCGAGCATGCCGGAACCACCTGCCGGACACGCCAAAACCACCTGCGGGCTAGGCCAGAACCACTTGTAGGACTCTCCTGGAGCACCTGCCGGGCATGCGGGAACCACCTCTCAGACGTGCCAGAACCACGTGCGGCACATGACGGAACCCATTACCGGACAGACCGGAACCACCTGCTGGACACGCCAGAATCACCTGCCAAGAACACCGGAACCACCTGAACAGCTCGCCAGAAACACCTGCCGGGCATGCCAAAATCACCTGCCGGCTACACCAGAACCTCTTGCCGGACACTCCGGAATCACCTGCCAGACATGATGCAACCAAATGTCAGACGTGCCAGAACCACGTGCCAGAGACACCGGATGCAACTGCCGAGCATGCCGGAACCTCCTGCTCAACTCGCTGTAACCACCTGCCGGGGACGCCAAAATCACCTGTCAGCTAGGCCAGAACCACGTGGCGGACTCTATGGAATCACCCGCCGGGCATGCCGGAACCAGCTCTCAGACGTGCCAGAAGCACGTGCCGGACACGCCGGAACCACCTACTAGAGAGACCGGAACCACCTGCCAGACCCGCCTGAACCACCTGCTGAGTACGCTGGAACAACCTGCTCTACTCGCTGGAGCCACCTGCTGGACGCGCCAAAATCACCTGATGGCTACGCCAGCACCACTCGGCAGACAAGCCAGAATCACCTGCAGGGTATGCCGGAACCACCTCTCAGACGTGCCAGAACCCCTTGTCGGACACTCCGGAATCACCTGTCAGGCATGCCGGAACCACCTCTCGAGCGTGCCAGAATGACGTGCCAGAGACACCGGATGCACCTGCCGAGCACGCCGGAACCTCCTCTTCGACTCGCCGGAACCACCAGCCAGAGACGCCAAAATCCCCTGCCAGGTAGGCCAGAATCACATGGCGGACGCTCCGGAATCTCCCGCCGGGAAGGTAGGAACCACCTCTCAAACATACTGGAAGCACGTGCCGGACATGCCGGCACCACGTACTGGACAGACCAGAAACACCTGCCGGACCTGCCTGAACCACCTGCTGAGCACACCGGAACAACTTGCTCGACTCGCTGGAGCCACCTGCTGGACACCCCAAAATCACCAGCCAGCTATGCCAGAACCACTTGCCGTACACTCCGGAATCACCTGCTGGTTACACCAGAGCCACTTGGTGGACAATCCAGAATCACCTGCCGGACATGCCAGAACCACCTGTCACACATGCCGGAACCACGTGCCTGACACGCCGGAACCACCTCGCGGACAGACCGGAACCACCTACCAGACATGCCTGAACCACCTGCCGAGCATGCCGGAACCACCTGCCGGACACGCCAAAACCACCTGCGGGCTAGGCCAGAACCACTTGTAGGACTCTCCTGGAGCACCTGCCGGGCATGCGGGAACCACCTCTCAGACGTGCCAGAACCACGTGCGGCACATGACGGAACCCATTACCGGACAGACCGGAACCACCTGCTGGACACGCCAGAATCACCTGCCAAGAACACCGGAACCACCTGAACAGCTCGCCAGAAACACCTGCCGGGCATGCCAAAATCACCTGCCGGCTACACCAGAACCTCTTGCCGGACACTCCGGAATCACCTGCCAGACATGATGCAACCAAATGTCAGACGTGCCAGAACCACGTGCCAGAGACACCGGATGCAACTGCCGAGCATGCCGGAACCTCCTGCTCAACTCGCTGTAACCACCTGCCGGGGACGCCAAAATCACCTGTCAGCTAGGCCAGAACCACGTGGCGGACTCTATGGAATCACCCGCCGGGCATGCCGGAACCAGCTCTCAGACGTGCCAGAAGCACGTGCCGGACACGCCGGAACCACCTACTAGAGAGACCGGAACCACCTGCCAGACCCGCCTGAACCACCTGCTGAGTACGCTGGAACAACCTGCTCTACTCGCTGGAGCCACCTGCTGGACGCGCCAAAATCACCTGATGGCTACGCCAGCACCACTCGGCAGACAAGCCAGAATCACCTGCAGGGTATGCCGGAACCACCTCTCAGACGTGCCAGAACCCCTTGTCGGACACTCCGGAATCACCTGTCAGGCATGCCGGAACCACCTCTCGAGCGTGCCAGAATGACGTGCCAGAGACACCGGATGCACCTGCCGAGCACGCCGGAACCTCCTCTTCGACTCGCCGGAACCACCAGCCAGAGACGCCAAAATCCCCTGCCAGGTAGGCCAGAATCACATGGCGGACGCTCCGGAATCTCCCGCCGGGAAGGTAGGAACCACCTCTCAAACATACTGGAAGCACGTGCCGGACATGCCGGCACCACGTACTGGACAGACCAGAAACACCTGCCGGACCTGCCTGAACCACCTGCTGAGCACACCGGAACAACTTGCTCGACTCGCTGGAGCCACCTGCTGGACACCCCAAAATCACCAGCCAGCTATGCCAGAACCACTTGCCGTACACTCCGGAATCACCTGCTGGTTACACCAGAGCCACTTGGTGGACAATCCAGAATCACCTGCCGGACATGCCAGAACCACCTGTCACACATGCCGGAACCACGTGCCTGACACGCCGGAACCACCTCGCGGACAGACCGGAACCACCTACCAGACATGCCTGAACCACCTGCCGAGCATGCCGGAACCACCTGCCGGACACGCCAAAACCACCTGCGGGCTAGGCCAGAACCACTTGTAGGACTCTCCTGGAGCACCTGCCGGGCATGCGGGAACCACCTCTCAGACGTGCCAGAACCACGTGCGGCACATGACGGAACCCATTACCGGACAGACCGGAACCACCTGCTGGACACGCCAGAATCACCTGCCAAGAACACCGGAACCACCTGAACAGCTCGCCAGAAACACCTGCCGGGCATGCCAAAATCACCTGCCGGCTACACCAGAACCTCTTGCCGGACACTCCGGAATCACCTGCCAGACATGATGCAACCAAATGTCAGACGTGCCAGAACCACGTGCCAGAGACACCGGATGCAACTGCCGAGCATGCCGGAACCTCCTGCTCAACTCGCTGTAACCACCTGCCGGGGACGCCAAAATCACCTGTCAGCTAGGCCAGAACCACGTGGCGGACTCTATGGAATCACCCGCCGGGCATGCCGGAACCAGCTCTCAGACGTGCCAGAAGCACGTGCCGGACACGCCGGAACCACCTACTAGAGAGACCGGAACCACCTGCCAGACCCGCCTGAACCACCTGCTGAGTACGCTGGAACAACCTGCTCTACTCGCTGGAGCCACCTGCTGGACGCGCCAAAATCACCTGATGGCTACGCCAGCACCACTCGGCAGACAAGCCAGAATCACCTGCAGGGTATGCCGGAACCACCTCTCAGACGTGCCAGAACCCCTTGTCGGACACTCCGGAATCACCTGTCAGGCATGCCGGAACCACCTCTCGAGCGTGCCAGAATGACGTGCCAGAGACACCGGATGCACCTGCCGAGCACGCCGGAACCTCCTCTTCGACTCGCCGGAACCACCAGCCAGAGACGCCAAAATCCCCTGCCAGGTAGGCCAGAATCACATGGCGGACGCTCCGGAATCTCCCGCCGGGAAGGTAGGAACCACCTCTCAAACATACTGGAAGCACGTGCCGGACATGCCGGCACCACGTACTGGACAGACCAGAAACACCTGCCGGACCTGCCTGAACCACCTGCTGAGCACACCGGAACAACTTGCTCGACTCGCTGGAGCCACCTGCTGGACACCCCAAAATCACCAGCCAGCTATGCCAGAACCACTTGCCGTACACTCCGGAATCACCTGCTGGTTACACCAGAGCCACTTGGTGGACAATCCAGAATCACCTGCCGGACATGCCAGAACCACCTGTCACACATGCCGGAACCACGTGCCTGACACGCCGGAACCACCTCGCGGACAGACCGGAACCACCTACCAGACATGCCTGAACCACCTGCCGAGCATGCCGGAACCACCTGCCGGACACGCCAAAACCACCTGCGGGCTAGGCCAGAACCACTTGTAGGACTGTCCTGGAGCACCTGCCGGGCATGCGGGAACCACCTCTCAGACGTGCCAGAACCACGTGCGGCACATGACGGAACCCATTACCGGACAGACCGGAACCACCTGCTGGACACGCCAGAATCACCTGCCAAGAACACCGGAACCACCTGAACAGCTCGCCAGAAACACCTGCCGGGCATGCCAAAATCACCTGCCGGCTACACCAGAACCTCTTGCCGGACACTCCGGAATCACCTGCCAGACATGATGCAACCAAATGTCAGACGTGCCAGAACCACGTGCCAGAGACACCGGATGCAACTGCCGAGCATGCCGGAACCTCCTGCTCAACTCGCTGTAACCACCTGCCGGGGACGCCAAAATCACCTGTCAGCTAGGCCAGAACCACGTGGCGGACTCTATGGAATCACCCGCCGGGCATGCCGGAACCAGCTCTCAGACGTGCCAGAAGCACGTGCCGGACACGCCGGAACCACCTACTAGAGAGACCGGAACCACCTGCCAGACCCGCCTGAACCACCTGCTGAGTACGCTGGAACAACCTGCTCTACTCGCTGGAGCCACCTGCTGGACGCGCCAAAATCACCTGATGGCTACGCCAGCACCACTCGGCAGACAAGCCAGAATCACCTGCAGGGTATGCCGGAACCACCTCTCAGACGTGCCAGAACCCCTTGTCGGACACTCCGGAATCACCTGTCAGGCATGCCGGAACCACCTCTCGAGCGTGCCAGAATGACGTGCCAGAGACACCGGATGCACCTGCCGAGCACGCCGGAACCTCCTCTTCGACTCGCCGGAACCACCAGCCAGAGACGCCAAAATCCCCTGCCAGGTAGGCCAGAATCACATGGCGGACGCTCCGGAATCTCCCGCCGGGAAGGTAGGAACCACCTCTCAAACATACTGGAAGCACGTGCCGGACATGCCGGCACCACGTACTGGACAGACCAGAAACACCTGCCGGACCTGCCTGAACCACCTGCTGAGCACACCGGAACAACTTGCTCGACTCGCTGGAGCCACCTGCTGGACACCCCAAAATCACCAGCCAGCTATGCCAGAACCACTTGCCGTACACTCCGGAATCACCTGCTGGTTACACCAGAGCCACTTGGTGGACAATCCAGAATCACCTGCCGGACATGCCAGAACCACCTGTCACACATGCCGGAACCACGTGCCTGACACGCCGGAACCACCTCGCGGACAGACCGGAACCACCTACCAGACATGCCTGAACCACCTGCCGAGCATGCCGGAACCACCTGCCGGACACGCCAAAACCACCTGCGGGCTAGGCCAGAACCACTTGTAGGACTCTCCTGGAGCACCTGCCGGGCATGCGGGAACCACCTCTCAGACGTGCCAGAACCACGTGCGGCACATGACGGAACCCATTACCGGACAGACCGGAACCACCTGCTGGACACGCCAGAATCACCTGCCAAGAACACCGGAACCACCTGAACAGCTCGCCAGAAACACCTGCCGGGCATGCCAAAATCACCTGCCGGCTACACCAGAACCTCTTGCCGGACACTCCGGAATCACCTGCCAGACATGATGCAACCAAATGTCAGACGTGCCAGAACCACGTGCCAGAGACACCGGATGCAACTGCCGAGCATGCCGGAACCTCCTGCTCAACTCGCTGTAACCACCTGCCGGGGACGCCAAAATCACCTGTCAGCTAGGCCAGAACCACGTGGCGGACTCTATGGAATCACCCGCCGGGCATGCCGGAACCAGCTCTCAGACGTGCCAGAAGCACGTGCCGGACACGCCGGAACCACCTACTAGAGAGACCGGAACCACCTGCCAGACCCGCCTGAACCACCTGCTGAGTACGCTGGAACAACCTGCTCTACTCGCTGGAGCCACCTGCTGGACGCGCCAAAATCACCTGATGGCTACGCCAGCACCACTCGGCAGACAAGCCAGAATCACCTGCAGGGTATGCCGGAACCACCTCTCAGACGTGCCAGAACCCCTTGTCGGACACTCCGGAATCACCTGTCAGGCATGCCGGAACCACCTCTCGAGCGTGCCAGAATGACGTGCCAGAGACACCGGATGCACCTGCCGAGCACGCCGGAACCTCCTCTTCGACTCGCCGGAACCACCAGCCAGAGACGCCAAAATCCCCTGCCAGGTAGGCCAGAATCACATGGCGGACGCTCCGGAATCTCCCGCCGGGAAGGTAGGAACCACCTCTCAAACATACTGGAAGCACGTGCCGGACATGCCGGCACCACGTACTGGACAGACCAGAAACACCTGCCGGACCTGCCTGAACCACCTGCTGAGCACACCGGAACAACTTGCTCGACTCGCTGGAGCCACCTGCTGGACACCCCAAAATCACCAGCCAGCTATGCCAGAACCACTTGCCGTACACTCCGGAATCACCTGCTGGTTACACCAGAGCCACTTGGTGGACAATCCAGAATCACCTGCCGGACATGCCAGAACCACCTGTCACACATGCCGGAACCACGTGCCTGACACGCCGGAACCACCTCGCGGACAGACCGGAACCACCTACCAGACATGCCTGAACCACCTGCCGAGCATGCCGGAACCACCTGCCGGACACGCCAAAACCACCTGCGGGCTAGGCCAGAACCACTTGTAGGACTCTCCTGGAGCACCTGCCGGGCATGCGGGAACCACCTCTCAGACGTGCCAGAACCACGTGCGGCACATGACGGAACCCATTACCGGACAGACCGGAACCACCTGCTGGACACGCCAGAATCACCTGCCAAGAACACCGGAACCACCTGAACAGCTCGCCAGAAACACCTGCCGGGCATGCCAAAATCACCTGCCGGCTACACCAGAACCTCTTGCCGGACACTCCGGAATCACCTGCCAGACATGATGCAACCAAATGTCAGACGTGCCAGAACCACGTGCCAGAGACACCGGATGCAACTGCCGAGCATGCCGGAACCTCCTGCTCAACTCGCTGTAACCACCTGCCGGGGACGCCAAAATCACCTGTCAGCTAGGCCAGAACCACGTGGCGGACTCTATGGAATCACCCGCCGGGCATGCCGGAACCAGCTCTCAGACGTGCCAGAAGCACGTGCCGGACACGCCGGAACCACCTACTAGAGAGACCGGAACCACCTGCCAGACCCGCCTGAACCACCTGCTGAGTACGCTGGAACAACCTGCTCTACTCGCTGGAGCCACCTGCTGGACGCGCCAAAATCACCTGATGGCTACGCCAGCACCACTCGGCAGACAAGCCAGAATCACCTGCAGGGTATGCCGGAACCACCTCTCAGACGTGCCAGAACCCCTTGTCGGACACTCCGGAATCACCTGTCAGGCATGCCGGAACCACCTCTCGAGCGTGCCAGAATGACGTGCCAGAGACACCGGATGCACCTGCCG
This sequence comes from Equus asinus, assembly GCF_041296235.1. Classification (NCBI taxonomy): domain Eukaryota; kingdom Metazoa; phylum Chordata; class Mammalia; order Perissodactyla; family Equidae; genus Equus; species Equus asinus. The sequence continues at coordinate 141,397 of NW_027225125.1, forward strand.
AGCACGCCGGAACCTCCTCTTCGACTCGCCGGAACCACCAGCCAGAGACGCCAAAATCCCCTGCCAGGTAGGCCAGAATCACATGGCGGACGCTCCGGAATCTCCCGCCGGGAAGGTAGGAACCACCTCTCAAACATACTGGAAGCACGTGCCGGACATGCCGGCACCACGTACTGGACAGACCAGAAACACCTGCCGGACCTGCCTGAACCACCTGCTGAGCACACCGGAACAACTTGCTCGACTCGCTGGAGCCACCTGCTGGACACCCCAAAATCACCAGCCAGCTATGCCAGAACCACTTGCCGTACACTCCGGAATCACCTGCTGGTTACACCAGAGCCACTTGGTGGACAATCCAGAATCACCTGCCGGACATGCCAGAACCACCTGTCACACATGCCGGAACCACGTGCCTGACACGCCGGAACCACCTCGCGGACAGACCGGAACCACCTACCAGACATGCCTGAACCACCTGCCGAGCATGCCGGAACCACCTGCCGGACACGCCAAAACCACCTGCGGGCTAGGCCAGAACCACTTGTAGGACTCTCCTGGAGCACCTGCCGGGCATGCGGGAACCACCTCTCAGACGTGCCAGAACCACGTGCGGCACATGACGGAACCCATTACCGGACAGACCGGAACCACCTGCTGGACACGCCAGAATCACCTGCCAAGAACACCGGAACCACCTGAACAGCTCGCCAGAAACACCTGCCGGGCATGCCAAAATCACCTGCCGGCTACACCAGAACCTCTTGCCGGACACTCCGGAATCACCTGCCAGACATGATGCAACCAAATGTCAGACGTGCCAGAACCACGTGCCAGAGACACCGGATGCAACTGCCGAGCATGCCGGAACCTCCTGCTCAACTCGCTGTAACCACCTGCCGGGGACGCCAAAATCACCTGTCAGCTAGGCCAGAACCACGTGGCGGACTCTATGGAATCACCCGCCGGGCATGCCGGAACCAGCTCTCAGACGTGCCAGAAGCACGTGCCGGACACGCCGGAACCACCTACTAGAGAGACCGGAACCACCTGCCAGACCCGCCTGAACCACCTGCTGAGTACGCTGGAACAACCTGCTCTACTCGCTGGAGCCACCTGCTGGACGCGCCAAAATCACCTGATGGCTACGCCAGCACCACTCGGCAGACAAGCCAGAATCACCTGCAGGGTATGCCGGAACCACCTCTCAGACGTGCCAGAACCCCTTGTCGGACACTCCGGAATCACCTGTCAGGCATGCCGGAACCACCTCTCGAGCGTGCCAGAATGACGTGCCAGAGACACCGGATGCACCTGCCGAGCACGCCGGAACCTCCTCTTCGACTCGCCGGAACCACCAGCCAGAGACGCCAAAATCCCCTGCCAGGTAGGCCAGAATCACATGGCGGACGCTCCGGAATCTCCCGCCGGGAAGGTAGGAACCACCTCTCAAACATACTGGAAGCACGTGCCGGACATGCCGGCACCACGTACTGGACAGACCAGAAACACCTGCCGGACCTGCCTGAACCACCTGCTGAGCACACCGGAACAACTTGCTCGACTCGCTGGAGCCACCTGCTGGACACCCCAAAATCACCAGCCAGCTATGCCAGAACCACTTGCCGTACACTCCGGAATCACCTGCTGGTTACACCAGAGCCACTTGGTGGACAATCCAGAATCACCTGCCGGACATGCCAGAACCACCTGTCACACATGCCGGAACCACGTGCCTGACACGCCGGAACCACCTCGCGGACAGACCGGAACCACCTACCAGACATGCCTGAACCACCTGCCGAGCATGCCGGAACCACCTGCCGGACACGCCAAAACCACCTGCGGGCTAGGCCAGAACCACTTGTAGGACTCTCCTGGAGCACCTGCCGGGCATGCGGGAACCACCTCTCAGACGTGCCAGAACCACGTGCGGCACATGACGGAACCCATTACCGGACAGACCGGAACCACCTGCTGGACACGCCAGAATCACCTGCCAAGAACACCGGAACCACCTGAACAGCTCGCCAGAAACACCTGCCGGGCATGCCAAAATCACCTGCCGGCTACACCAGAACCTCTTGCCGGACACTCCGGAATCACCTGCCAGACATGATGCAACCAAATGTCAGACGTGCCAGAACCACGTGCCAGAGACACCGGATGCAACTGCCGAGCATGCCGGAACCTCCTGCTCAACTCGCTGTAACCACCTGCCGGGGACGCCAAAATCACCTGTCAGCTAGGCCAGAACCACGTGGCGGACTCTATGGAATCACCCGCCGGGCATGCCGGAACCAGCTCTCAGACGTGCCAGAAGCACGTGCCGGACACGCCGGAACCACCTACTAGAGAGACCGGAACCACCTGCCAGACCCGCCTGAACCACCTGCTGAGTACGCTGGAACAACCTGCTCTACTCGCTGGAGCCACCTGCTGGACGCGCCAAAATCACCTGATGGCTACGCCAGCACCACTCGGCAGACAAGCCAGAATCACCTGCAGGGTATGCCGGAACCACCTCTCAGACGTGCCAGAACCCCTTGTCGGACACTCCGGAATCACCTGTCAGGCATGCCGGAACCACCTCTCGAGCGTGCCAGAATGACGTGCCAGAGACACCGGATGCACCTGCCGAGCACGCCGGAACCTCCTCTTCGACTCGCCGGAACCACCAGCCAGAGACGCCAAAATCCCCTGCCAGGTAGGCCAGAATCACATGGCGGACGCTCCGGAATCTCCCGCCGGGAAGGTAGGAACCACCTCTCAAACATACTGGAAGCACGTGCCGGACATGCCGGCACCACGTACTGGACAGACCAGAAACACCTGCCGGACCTGCCTGAACCACCTGCTGAGCACACCGGAACAACTTGCTCGACTCGCTGGAGCCACCTGCTGGACACCCCAAAATCACCAGCCAGCTATGCCAGAACCACTTGCCGTACACTCCGGAATCACCTGCTGGTTACACCAGAGCCACTTGGTGGACAATCCAGAATCACCTGCCGGACATGCCAGAACCACCTGTCACACATGCCGGAACCACGTGCCTGACACGCCGGAACCACCTCGCGGACAGACCGGAACCACCTACCAGACATGCCTGAACCACCTGCCGAGCATGCCGGAACCACCTGCCGGACACGCCAAAACCACCTGCGGGCTAGGCCAGAACCACTTGTAGGACTCTCCTGGAGCACCTGCCGGGCATGCGGGAACCACCTCTCAGACGTGCCAGAACCACGTGCGGCACATGACGGAACCCATTACCGGACAGACCGGAACCACCTGCTGGACACGCCAGAATCACCTGCCAAGAACACCGGAACCACCTGAACAGCTCGCCAGAAACACCTGCCGGGCATGCCAAAATCACCTGCCGGCTACACCAGAACCTCTTGCCGGACACTCCGGAATCACCTGCCAGACATGATGCAACCAAATGTCAGACGTGCCAGAACCACGTGCCAGAGACACCGGATGCAACTGCCGAGCATGCCGGAACCTCCTGCTCAACTCGCTGTAACCACCTGCCGGGGACGCCAAAATCACCTGTCAGCTAGGCCAGAACCACGTGGCGGACTCTATGGAATCACCCGCCGGGCATGCCGGAACCAGCTCTCAGACGTGCCAGAAGCACGTGCCGGACACGCCGGAACCACCTACTAGAGAGACCGGAACCACCTGCCAGACCCGCCTGAACCACCTGCTGAGTACGCTGGAACAACCTGCTCTACTCGCTGGAGCCACCTGCTGGACGCGCCAAAATCACCTGATGGCTACGCCAGCACCACTCGGCAGACAAGCCAGAATCACCTGCAGGGTATGCCGGAACCACCTCTCAGACGTGCCAGAACCCCTTGTCGGACACTCCGGAATCACCTGTCAGGCATGCCGGAACCACCTCTCGAGCGTGCCAGAATGACGTGCCAGAGACACCGGATGCACCTGCCGAGCACGCCGGAACCTCCTCTTCGACTCGCCGGAACCACCAGCCAGAGACGCCAAAATCCCCTGCCAGGTAGGCCAGAATCACATGGCGGACGCTCCGGAATCTCCCGCCGGGAAGGTAGGAACCACCTCTCAAACATACTGGAAGCACGTGCCGCACATGCCGGCACCACGTACTGGACAGACCAGAAACACCTGCCGGACCTGCCTGAACCACCTGCTGAGCACACCGGAACAACTTGCTCGACTCGCTGGAGCCACCTGCTGGACACCCCAAAATCACCAGCCAGCTATGCCAGAACCACTTGCCGTACACTCCGGAATCACCTGCTGGTTACACCAGAGCCACTTGGTGGACAATCCAGAATCACCTGCCGGACATGCCAGAACCACCTGTCACACATGCCGGAACCACGTGCCTGACACGCCGGAACCACCTCGCGGACAGACCGGAACCACCTACCAGACATGCCTGAACCACCTGCCGAGCATGCCGGAACCACCTGCCGGACACGCCAAAACCACCTGCGGGCTAGGCCAGAACCACTTGTAGGACTCTCCTGGAGCACCTGCCGGGCATGCGGGAACCACCTCTCAGACGTGCCAGAACCACGTGCGGCACATGACGGAACCCATTACCGGACAGACCGGAACCACCTGCTGGACACGCCAGAATCACCTGCCAAGAACACCGGAACCACCTGAACAGCTCGCCAGAAACACCTGCCGGACATGCCAAAATCACCTGCCGGCTACACCAGAACCTCTTGCCGGACACTCCGGAATCACCTGCCAGACATGATGCAACCAAATGTCAGACGTGCCAGAACCACGTGCCAGAGACACCGGATGCAACTGCCGAGCATGCCGGAACCTCCTGCTCAACTCGCTGTAACCACCTGCCGGGGACGCCAAAATCACCTGTCAGCTAGGCCAGAACCACGTGGCGGACTCTATGGAATCACCCGCCGGGCATGCCGGAACCAGCTCTCAGACGTGCCAGAAGCACGTGCCGGACACGCCGGAACCACCTACTAGAGAGACCGGAACCACCTGCCAGACCCGCCTGAACCACCTGCTGAGTACGCTGGAACAACCTGCTCTACTCGCTGGAGCCACCTGCTGGACGCGCCAAAATCACCTGATGGCTACGCCAGCACCACTCGGCAGACAAGCCAGAATCACCTGCAGGGTATGCCGGAACCACCTCTCAGACGTGCCAGAACCCCTTGTCGGACACTCCGGAATCACCTGTCAGGCATGCCGGAACCACCTCTCGAGCGTGCCAGAATGACGTGCCAGAGACACCGGATGCACCTGCCGAGCACGCCGGAACCTCCTCTTCGACTCGCCGGAACCACCAGCCAGAGACGCCAAAATCCCCTGCCAGGTAGGCCAGAATCACATGGCGGACGCTCCGGAATCTCCCGCCGGGAAGGTAGGAACCACCTCTCAAACATACTGGAAGCACGTGCCGGACATGCCGGCACCACGTACTGGACAGACCAGAAACACCTGCCGGACCTGCCTGAACCACCTGCTGAGCACACCGGAACAACTTGCTCGACTCGCTGGAGCCACCTGCTGGACACCCCAAAATCACCAGCCAGCTATGCCAGAACCACTTGCCGTACACTCCGGAATCACCTGCTGGTTACACCAGAGCCACTTGGTGGACAATCCAGAATCACCTGCCGGACATGCCAGAACCACCTGTCACACATGCCGGAACCACGTGCCTGACACGCCGGAACCACCTCGCGGACAGACCGGAACCACCTACCAGACATGCCTGAACCACCTGCCGAGCATGCCGGAACCACCTGCCGGACACGCCAAAACCACCTGCGGGCTAGGCCAGAACCACTTGTAGGACTCTCCTGGAGCACCTGCCGGGCATGCGGGAACCACCTCTCAGACGTGCCAGAACCACGTGCGGCACATGACGGAACCCATTACCGGACAGACCGGAACCACCTGCTGGACACGCCAGAATCACCTGCCAAGAACACCGGAACCACCTGAACAGCTCGCCAGAAACACCTGCCGGACATGCCAAAATCACCTGCCGGCTACACCAGAACCTCTTGCCGGACACTCCGGAATCACCTGCCAGACATGATGCAACCAAATGTCAGACGTGCCAGAACCACGTGCCAGAGACACCGGATGCAACTGCCGAGCATGCCGGAACCTCCTGCTCAACTCGCTGTAACCACCTGCCGGGGACGCCAAAATCACCTGTCAGCTAGGCCAGAACCACGTGGCGGACTCTATGGAATCACCCGCCGGGCATGCCGGAACCAGCTCTCAGACGTGCCAGAAGCACGTGCCGGACACGCCGGAACCACCTACTAGAGAGACCGGAACCACCTGCCAGACCCGCCTGAACCACCTGCTGAGTACGCTGGAACAACCTGCTCTACTCGCTGGAGCCACCTGCTGGACGCGCCAAAATCACCTGATGGCTACGCCAGCACCACTCGGCAGACAAGCCAGAATCACCTGCAGGGTATGCCGGAACCACCTCTCAGACGTGCCAGAACCCCTTGTCGGACACTCCGGAATCACCTGTCAGGCATGCCGGAACCACCTCTCGAGCGTGCCAGAATGACGTGCCAGAGACACCGGATGCACCTGCCGAGCACGCCGGAACCTCCTCTTCGACTCGCCGGAACCACCAGCCAGAGACGCCAAAATCCCCTGCCAGGTAGGCCAGAATCACATGGCGGACGCTCCGGAATCTCCCGCCGGGAAGGTAGGAACCACCTCTCAAACATACTGGAAGCACGTGCCGGACATGCCGGCACCACGTACTGGACAGACCAGAAACACCTGCCGGACCTGCCTGAACCACCTGCTGAGCACACCGGAACAACTTGCTCGACTCGCTGGAGCCACCTGCTGGACACCCCAAAATCACCAGCCAGCTATGCCAGAACCACTTGCCGTACACTCCGGAATCACCTGCTGGTTACACCAGAGCCACTTGGTGGACAATCCAGAATCACCTGCCGGACATGCCAGAACCACCTGTCACACATGCCGGAACCACGTGCCTGACACGCCGGAACCACCTCGCGGACAGACCGGAACCACCTACCAGACATGCCTGAACCACCTGCCGAGCATGCCGGAACCACCTGCCGGACACGCCAAAACCACCTGCGGGCTAGGCCAGAACCACTTGTAGGACTCTCCTGGAGCACCTGCCGGGCATGCGGGAACCACCTCTCAGACGTGCCAGAACCACGTGCGGCACATGACGGAACCCATTACCGGACAGACCGGAACCACCTGCTGGACACGCCAGAATCACCTGCCAAGAACACCGGAACCACCTGAACAGCTCGCCAGAAACACCTGCCGGACATGCCAAAATCACCTGCCGGCTACACCAGAACCTCTTGCCGGACACTCCGGAATCACCTGCCAGACATGATGCAACCAAATGTCAGACGTGCCAGAACCACGTGCCAGAGACACCGGATGCAACTGCCGAGCATGCCGGAACCTCCTGCTCAACTCGCTGTAACCACCTGCCGGGGACGCCAAAATCACCTGTCAGCTAGGCCAGAACCACGTGGCGGACTCTATGGAATCACCCGCCGGGCATGCCGGAACCAGCTCTCAGACGTGCCAGAAGCACGTGCCGGACACGCCGGAACCACCTACTAGAGAGACCGGAACCACCTGCCAGACCCGCCTGAACCACCTGCTGAGTACGCTGGAACAACCTGCTCTACTCGCTGGAGCCACCTGCTGGACGCGCCAAAATCACCTGATGGCTACGCCAGCACCACTCGGCAGACAAGCCAGAATCACCTGCACGGTATGCCGGAACCACCTCTCAGACGTGCCAGAACCCCTTGTCGGACACTCCGGAATCACCTGTCAGGCATGCCGGAACCACCTCTCGAGCGTGCCAGAATGACGTGCCAGAGACACCGGATGCACCTGCCGAGCACGCCGGAACCTCCTCTTCGACTCGCCGGAACCACCAGCCAGAGACGCCAAAATCCCCTGCCAGGTAGGCCAGAATCACATGGCGGACGCTCCGGAATCTCCCGCCGGGAAGGTAGGAACCACCTCTCAAACATACTGGAAGCACGTGCCGGACATGCCGGCACCACGTACTGGACAGACCAGAAACACCTGCCGGACCTGCCTGAACCACCTGCTGAGCACACCGGAACAACTTGCTCGACTCGCTGGAGCCACCTGCTGGACACCCCAAAATCACCAGCCAGCTATGCCAGAACCACTTGCCGTACACTCCGGAATCACCTGCTGGTTACACCAGAGCCACTTGGTGGACAATCCAGAATCACCTGCCGGACATGCCAGAACCACCTGTCACACATGCCGGAACCACGTGCCTGACACGCCGGAACCACCTCGCGGACAGACCGGAACCACCTACCAGACATGCCTGAACCACCTGCCGAGCATGCCGGAACCACCTGCCGGACACGCCAAAACCACCTGCGGGCTAGGCCAGAACCACTTGTAGGACTCTCCTGGAGCACCTGCCGGGCATGCGGGAACCACCTCTCAGACGTGCCAGAACCACGTGCGGCACATGACGGAACCCATTACCGGACAGACCGGAACCACCTGCTGGACACGCCAGAATCACCTGCCAAGAACACCGGAACCACCTGAACAGCTCGCCAGAAACACCTGCCGGACATGCCAAAATCACCTGCCGGCTACACCAGAACCTCTTGCCGGACACTCCGGAATCACCTGCCAGACATGATGCAACCAAATGTCAGACGTGCCAGAACCACGTGCCAGAGACACCGGATGCAACTGCCGAGCATGCCGGAACCTCCTGCTCAACTCGCTGTAACCACCTGCCGGGGACGCCAAAATCACCTGTCAGCTAGGCCAGAACCACGTGGCGGACTCTATGGAATCACCCGCCGGGCATGCCGGAACCAGCTCTCAGACGTGCCAGAAGCACGTGCCGGACACGCCGGAACCACCTACTAGAGAGACCGGAACCACCTGCCAGACCCGCCTGAACCACCTGCTGAGTACGCTGGAACAACCTGCTCTACTCGCTGGAGCCACCTGCTGGACGCGCCAAAATCACCTGATGGCTACGCCAGCACCACTCGGCAGACAAGCCAGAATCACCTGCAGGGTATGCCGGAACCACCTCTCAGACGTGCCAGAACCCCTTGTCGGACACTCCGGAATCACCTGTCAGGCATGCCGGAACCACCTCTCGAGCGTGCCAGAATGACGTGCCAGAGACACCGGATGCACCTGCCGAGCACGCCGGAACCTCCTCTTCGACTCGCCGGAACCACCAGCCAGAGACGCCAAAATCCCCTGCCAGGTAGGCCAGAATCACATGGCGGACGCTCCGGAATCTCCCGCCGGGAAGGTAGGAACCACCTCTCAAACATACTGGAAGCACGTGCCGGACATGCCGGCACCACGTACTGGACAGACCAGAAACACCTGCCGGACCTGCCTGAACCACCTGCTGAGCACACCGGAACAACTTGCTCGACTCGCTGGAGCCACCTGCTGGACACCCCAAAATCACCAGCCAGCTATGCCAGAACCACTTGCCGTACACTCCGGAATCACCTGCTGGTTACACCAGAGCCACTTGGTGGACAATCCAGAATCACCTGCCGGACATGCCAGAACCACCTGTCACACATGCCGGAACCACGTGCCTGACACGCCGGAACCACCTCGCGGACAGACCGGAACCACCTACCAGACATGCCTGAACCACCTGCCGAGCATGCCGGAACCACCTGCCGGACACGCCAAAACCACCTGCGGGCTAGGCCAGAACCACTTGTAGGACTCTCCTGGAGCACCTGCCGGGCATGCGGGAACCACCTCTCAGACGTGCCAGAACCACGTGCGGCACATGACGGAACCCATTACCGGACAGACCGGAACCACCTGCTGGACACGCCAGAATCACCTGCCAAGAACACCGGAACCACCTGAACAGCTCGCCAGAAACACCTGCCGGGCATGCCAAAATCACCTGCCGGCTACACCAGAACCTCTTGCCGGACACTCCGGAATCACCTGCCAGACATGATGCAACCAAATGTCAGACGTGCCAGAACCACGTGCCAGAGACACCGGATGCAACTGCCGAGCATGCCGGAACCTCCTGCTCAACTCGCTGTAACCACCTGCCGGGGACGCCAAAATCACCTGTCAGCTAGGCCAGAACCACGTGGCGGACTCTATGGAATCACCCGCCGGGCATGCCGGAACCAGCTCTCAGACGTGCCAGAAGCACGTGCCGGACACGCCGGAACCACCTACTAGAGAGACCGGAACCACCTGCCAGACCCGCCTGAACCACCTGCTGAGTACGCTGGAACAACCTGCTCTACTCGCTGGAGCCACCTGCTGGACGCGCCAAAATCACCTGATGGCTACGCCAGCACCACTCGGCAGACAAGCCAGAATCACCTGCAGGGTATGCCGGAACCACCTCTCAGACGTGCCAGAACCCCTTGTCGGACACTCCGGAATCACCTGTCAGGCATGCCGGAACCACCTCTCGAGCGTGCCAGAATGACGTGCCAGAGACACCGGATGCACCTGCCGAGCACGCCGGAACCTCCTCTTCGACTCGCCGGAACCACCAGCCAGAGACGCCAAAATCCCCTGCCAGGTAGGCCAGAATCACATGGCGGACGCTCCGGAATCTCCCGCCGGGAAGGTAGGAACCACCTCTCAAACATACTGGAAGCACGTGCCGGACATGCCGGCACCACGTACTGGACAGACCAGAAACACCTGCCGGACCTGCCTGAACCACCTGCTGAGCACACCGGAACAACTTGCTCGACTCGCTGGAGCCACCTGCTGGACACCCCAAAATCACCAGCCAGCTATGCCAGAACCACTTGCCGTACACTCCGGAATCACCTGCTGGTTACACCAGAGCCACTTGGTGGACAATCCAGAATCACCTGCCGGACATGCCAGAACCACCTGTCACACATGCCGGAACCACGTGCCTGACACGCCGGAACCACCTCGCGGACAGACCGGAACCACCTACCAGACATGCCTGAACCACCTGCCGAGCATGCCGGAACCACCTGCCGGACACGCCAAAACCACCTGCGGGCTAGGCCAGAACCACTTGTAGGACTCTCCTGGAGCACCTGCCGGGCATGCGGGAACCACCTCTCAGACGTGCCAGAACCACGTGCGGCACATGACGGAACCCATTACCGGACAGACCGGAACCACCTGCTGGACACGCCAGAATCACCTGCCAAGAACACCGGAACCACCTGAACAGCTCGCCAGAAACACCTGCCGGGCATGCCAAAATCACCTGCCGGCTACACCAGAACCTCTTGCCGGACACTCCGGAATCACCTGCCAGACATGATGCAACCAAATGTCAGACGTGCCAGAACCACGTGCCAGAGACACCGGATGCAACTGCCGAGCATGCCGGAACCTCCTGCTCAACTCGCTGTAACCACCTGCCGGGGACGCCAAAATCACCTGTCAGCTAGGCCAGAACCACGTGGCGGACTCTATGGAATCACCCGCCGGGCATGCCGGAACCAGCTCTCAGACGTGCCAGAAGCACGTGCCGGACACGCCGGAACCACCTACTAGAGAGACCGGAACCACCTGCCAGACCCGCCTGAACCACCTGCTGAGTACGCTGGAACAACCTGCTCTACTCGCTGGAGCCACCTGCTGGACGCGCCAAAATCACCTGATGGCTACGCCAGCACCACTCGGCAGACAAGCCAGAATCACCTGCAGGGTATGCCGGAACCACCTCTCAGACGTGCCAGAACCCCTTGTCGGACACTCCGGAATCACCTGTCAGGCATGCCGGAACCACCTCTCGAGCGTGCCAGAATGACGTGCCAGAGACACCGGATGCACCTGCCGAGCACGCCGGAACCTCCTCTTCGACTCGCCGGAACCACCAGCCAGAGACGCCAAAATCCCCTGCCAGGTAGGCCAGAATCACATGGCGGACGCTCCGGAATCTCCCGCCGGGAAGGTAGGAACCACCTCTCAAACATACTGGAAGCACGTGCCGGACATGCCGGCACCACGTACTGGACAGACCAGAAACACCTGCCGGACCTGCCTGAACCACCTGCTGAGCACACCGGAACAACTTGCTCGACTCGCTGGAGCCACCTGCTGGACACCCCAAAATCACCAGCCAGCTATGCCAGAACCACTTGCCGTACACTCCGGAATCACCTGCTGGTTACACCAGAGCCACTTGGTGGACAATCCAGAATCACCTGCCGGACATGCCAGAACCACCTGTCACACATGCCGGAACCACGTGCCTGACACGCCGGAACCACCTCGCGGACAGACCGGAACCACCTACCAGACATGCCTGAACCACCTGCCGAGCATGCCGGAACCACCTGCCGGACACGCCAAAACCACCTGCGGGCTAGGCCAGAACCACTTGTAGGACTCTCCTGGAGCACCTGCCGGGCATGCGGGAACCACCTCTCAGACGTGCCAGAACCACGTGCGGCACATGACGGAACCCATTACCGGACAGACCGGAACCACCTGCTGGACACGCCAGAATCACCTGCCAAGAACACCGGAACCACCTGAACAGCTCGCCAGAAACACCTGCCGGGCATGCCAAAATCACCTGCCGGCTACACCAGAACCTCTTGCCGGACACTCCGGAATCACCTGCCAGACATGATGCAACCAAATGTCAGACGTGCCAGAACCACGTGCCAGAGACACCGGATGCAACTGCCGAGCATGCCGGAACCTCCTGCTCAACTCGCTGTAACCACCTGCCGGGGACGCCAAAATCACCTGTCAGCTAGGCCAGAACCACGTGGCGGACTCTATGGAATCACCCGCCGGGCATGCCGGAACCAGCTCTCAGACGTGCCAGAAGCACGTGCCGGACACGCCGGAACCACCTACTAGAGAGACCGGAACCACCTGCCAGACCCGCCTGAACCACCTGCTGAGTACGCTGGAACAACCTGCTCTACTCGCTGGAGCCACCTGCTGGACGCGCCAAAATCACCTGATGGCTACGCCAGCACCACTCGGCAGACAAGCCAGAATCACCTGCAGGGTATGCCGGAACCACCTCTCAGACGTGCCAGAACCCCTTGTCGGACACTCCGGAATCACCTGTCAGGCATGCCGGAACCACCTCTCGAGCGTGCCAGAATGACATGCCAGAGACACCGGATGCACCTGCCGAGCACGCCGGAACCTCCTCTTCGACTCGCCGGAACCACCAGCCAGAGACGCCAAAATCCCCTGCCAGGTAGGCCAGAATCACATGGCGGACGCTCCGGAATCTCCCGCCGGGAAGGTAGGAACCACCTCTCAAACATACTGGAAGCACGTGCCGGACATGCCGGCACCACGTACTGGACAGACCAGAAACACCTGCCGGACCTGCCTGAACCACCTGCTGAGCACACCGGAACAACTTGCTCGACTCGCTGGAGCCACCTGCTGGACACCCCAAAATCACCAGCCAGCTATGCCAGAACCACTTGCCGTACACTCCGGAATCACCTGCTGGTTACACCAGAGCCACTTGGTGGACAATCCAGAATCACCTGCCGGACATGCCAGAACCACCTGTCACACATGCCGGAACCACGTGCCTGACACGCCGGAACCACCTCGCGGACAGACCGGAACCACCTACCAGACATGCCTGAACCACCTGCCGAGCATGCCGGAACCACCTGCCGGACACGCCAAAACCACCTGCGGGCTAGGCCAGAACCACTTGTAGGACTCTCCTGGAGCACCTGCCGGGCATGCGGGAACCACCTCTCAGACGTGCCAGAACCACGTGCGGCACATGACGGAACCCATTACCGGACAGACCGGAACCACCTGCTGGACACGCCAGAATCACCTGCCAAGAACACCGGAACCACCTGAACAGCTCGCCAGAAACACCTGCCGGGCATGCCAAAATCACCTGCCGGCTACACCAGAACCTCTTGCCGGACACTCCGGAATCACCTGCCAGACATGATGCAACCAAATGTCAGACGTGCCAGAACCACGTGCCAGAGACACCGGATGCAACTGCCGAGCATGCCGGAACCTCCTGCTCAACTCGCTGTAACCACCTGCCGGGGACGCCAAAATCACCTGTCAGCTAGGCCAGAACCACGTGGCGGACTCTATGGAATCACCCGCCGGGCATGCCGGAACCAGCTCTCAGACGTGCCAGAAGCACGTGCCGGACACGCCGGAACCACCTACTAGAGAGACCGGAACCACCTGCCAGACCCGCCTGAACCACCTGCTGAGTACGCTGGAACAACCTGCTCTACTCGCTGGAGCCACCTGCTGGACGCGCCAAAATCACCTGATGGCTACGCCAGCACCACTCGGCAGACAAGCCAGAATCACCTGCAGGGTATGCCGGAACCACCTCTCAGACGTGCCAGAACCCCTTGTCGGACACTCCGGAATCACCTGTCAGGCATGCCGGAACCACCTCTCGAGCGTGCCAGAATGACGTGCCAGAGACACCGGATGCACCTGCCGAGCACGCCGGAACCTCCTCTTCGACTCGCCGGAACCACCAGCCAGAGACGCCAAAATCCCCTGCCAGGTAGGCCAGAATCACATGGCGGACGCTCCGGAATCTCCCGCCGGGAAGGTAGGAACCACCTCTCAAACATACTGGAAGCACGTGCCGGACATGCCGGCACCACGTACTGGACAGACCAGAAACACCTGCCGGACCTGCCTGAACCACCTGCTGAGCACACCGGAACAACTTGCTCGACTCGCTGGAGCCACCTGCTGGACACCCCAAAATCACCAGCCAGCTATGCCAGAACCACTTGCCGTACACTCCGGAATCACCTGCTGGTTACACCAGAGCCACTTGGTGGACAATCCAGAATCACCTGCCGGACATGCCAGAACCACCTGTCACACATGCCGGAACCACGTGCCTGACACGCCGGAACCACCTCGCGGACAGACCGGAACCACCTACCAGACATGCCTGAACCACCTGCCGAGCATGCCGGAACCACCTGCCGGACACGCCAAAACCACCTGCGGGCTAGGCCAGAACCACTTGTAGGACTCTCCTGGAGCACCTGCCGGGCATGCGGGAACCACCTCTCAGACGTGCCAGAACCACGTGCGGCACATGACGGAACCCATTACCGGACAGACCGGAACCACCTGCTGGACACGCCAGAATCACCTGCCAAGAACACCGGAACCACCTGAACAGCTCGCCAGAAACACCTGCCGGACATGCCAAAATCACCTGCCGGCTACACCAGAACCTCTTGCCGGACACTCCGGAATCACCTGCCAGACATGATGCAACCAAATGTCAGACGTGCCAGAACCACGTGCCAGAGACACCGGATGCAACTGCCGAGCATGCCGGAACCTCCTGCTCAACTCGCTGTAACCACCTGCCGGGGACGCCAAAATCACCTGTCAGCTAGGCCAGAACCACGTGGCGGACTCTATGGAATCACCCGCCGGGCATGCCGGAACCAGCTCTCAGACGTGCCAGAAGCACGTGCCGGACACGCCGGAACCACCTACTAGAGAGACCGGAACCACCTGCCAGACCCGCCTGAACCACCTGCTGAGTACGCTGGAACAACCTGCTCTACTCGCTGGAGCCACCTGCTGGACGCGCCAAAATCACCTGATGGCTACGCCAGCACCACTCGGCAGACAAGCCAGAATCACCTGCAGGGTATGCCGGAACCACCTCTCAGACGTGCCAGAACCCCTTGTCGGACACTCCGGAATCACCTGTCAGGCATGCCGGAACCACCTCTCGAGCGTGCCAGAATGACGTGCCAGAGACACCGGATGCACCTGCCGAGCACGCCGGAACCTCCTCTTCGACTCGCCGGAACCACCAGCCAGAGACGCCAAAATCCCCTGCCAGGTAGGCCAGAATCACATGGCGGACGCTCCGGAATCTCCCGCCGGGAAGGTAGGAACCACCTCTCAAACATACTGGAAGCACGTGCCGGACATGCCGGCACCACGTACTGGACAGACCAGAAACACCTGCCGGACCTGCCTGAACCACCTGCTGAGCACACCGGAACAACTTGCTCGACTCGCTGGAGCCACCTGCTGGACACCCCAAAATCACCAGCCAGCTATGCCAGAACCACTTGCCGTACACTCCGGAATCACCTGCTGGTTACACCAGAGCCACTTGGTGGACAATCCAGAATCACCTGCCGGACATGCCAGAACCACCTGTCACACATGCCGGAACCACGTGCCTGACACGCCGGAACCACCTCGCGGACAGACCGGAACCACCTACCAGACATGCCTGAACCACCTGCCGAGCATGCCGGAACCACCTGCCGGACACGCCAAAACCACCTGCGGGCTAGGCCAGAACCACTTGTAGGACTCTCCTGGAGCACCTGCCGGGCATGCGGGAACCACCTCTCAGACGTGCCAGAACCACGTGCGGCACATGACGGAACCCATTACCGGACAGACCGGAACCACCTGCTGGACACGCCAGAATCACCTGCCAAGAACACCGGAACCACCTGAACAGCTCGCCAGAAACACCTGCCGGACATGCCAAAATCACCTGCCGGCTACACCAGAACCTCTTGCCGGACACTCCGGAATCACCTGCCAGACATGATGCAACCAAATGTCAGACGTGCCAGAACCACGTGCCAGAGACACCGGATGCAACTGCCGAGCATGCCGGAACCTCCTGCTCAACTCGCTGTAACCACCTGCCGGGGACGCCAAAATCACCTGTCAGCTAGGCCAGAACCACGTGGCGGACTCTATGGAATCACCCGCCGGGCATGCCGGAACCAGCTCTCAGACGTGCCAGAAGCACGTGCCGGACACGCCGGAACCACCTACTAGAGAGACCGGAACCACCTGCCAGACCCGCCTGAACCACCTGCTGAGTACGCTGGAACAACCTGCTCTACTCGCTGGAGCCACCTGCTGGACGCGCCAAAATCACCTGATGGCTACGCCAGCACCACTCGGCAGACAAGCCAGAATCACCTGCAGGGTATGCCGGAACCACCTCTCAGACGTGCCAGAACCCCTTGTCGGACACTCCGGAATCACCTGTCAGGCATGCCGGAACCACCTCTCGAGCGTGCCAGAATGACGTGCCAGAGACACCGGATGCACCTGCCGAGCACGCCGGAACCTCCTCTTCGACTCGCCGGAACCACCAGCCAGAGACGCCAAAATCCCCTGCCAGGTAGGCCAGAATCACATGGCGGACGCTCCGGAATCTCCCGCCGGGAAGGTAGGAACCACCTCTCAAACATACTGGAAGCACGTGCCGGACATGCCGGCACCACGTACTGGACAGACCAGAAACACCTGCCGGACCTGCCTGAACCACCTGCTGAGCACACCGGAACAACTTGCTCGACTCGCTGGAGCCACCTGCTGGACACCCCAAAATCACCAGCCAGCTATGCCAGAACCACTTGCCGTACACTCCGGAATCACCTGCTGGTTACACCAGAGCCACTTGGTGGACAATCCAGAATCACCTGCCGGACATGCCAGAACCACCTGTCACACATGCCGGAACCACGTGCCTGACACGCCGGAACCACCTCGCGGACAGACCGGAACCACCTACCAGACATGCCTGAACCACCTGCCGAGCATGCCGGAACCACCTGCCGGACACGCCAAAACCACCTGCGGGCTAGGCCAGAACCACTTGTAGGACTCTCCTGGAGCACCTGCCGGGCATGCGGGAACCACCTCTCAGACGTGCCAGAACCACGTGCGGCACATGACGGAACCCATTACCGGACAGACCGGAACCACCTGCTGGACACGCCAGAATCACCTGCCAAGAACACCGGAACCACCTGAACAGCTCGCCAGAAACACCTGCCGGACATGCCAAAATCACCTGCCGGCTACACCAGAACCTCTTGCCGGACACTCCGGAATCACCTGCCAGACATGATGCAACCAAATGTCAGACGTGCCAGAACCACGTGCCAGAGACACCGGATGCAACTGCCGAGCATGCCGGAACCTCCTGCTCAACTCGCTGTAACCACCTGCCGGGGACGCCAAAATCACCTGTCAGCTAGGCCAGAACCACGTGGCGGACTCTATGGAATCACCCGCCGGGCATGCCGGAACCAGCTCTCAGACGTGCCAGAAGCACGTGCCGGACACGCCGGAACCACCTACTAGAGAGACCGGAACCACCTGCCAGACCCGCCTGAACCACCTGCTGAGTACGCTGGAACAACCTGCTCTACTCGCTGGAGCCACCTGCTGGACGCGCCAAAATCACCTGATGGCTACGCCAGCACCACTCGGCAGACAAGCCAGAATCACCTGCAGGGTATGCCGGAACCACCTCTCAGACGTGCCAGAACCCCTTGTCGGACACTCCGGAATCACCTGTCAGGCATGCCGGAACCACCTCTCGAGCGTGCCAGAATGACGTGCCAGAGACACCGGATGCACCTGCCGAGCACGCCGGAACCTCCTCTTCGACTCGCCGGAACCACCAGCCAGAGACGCCAAAATCCCCTGCCAGGTAGGCCAGAATCACATGGCGGACGCTCCGGAATCTCCCGCCGGGAAGGTAGGAACCACCTCTCAAACATACTGGAAGCACGTGCCGGACATGCCGGCACCACGTACTGGACAGACCAGAAACACCTGCCGGACCTGCCTGAACCACCTGCTGAGCACACCGGAACAACTTGCTCGACTCGCTGGAGCCACCTGCTGGACACCCCAAAATCACCAGCCAGCTATGCCAGAACCACTTGCCGTACACTCCGGAATCACCTGCTGGTTACACCAGAGCCACTTGGTGGACAATCCAGAATCACCTGCCGGACATGCCAGAACCACCTGTCACACATGCCGGAACCACGTGCCTGACACGCCGGAACCACCTCGCGGACAGACCGGAACCACCTACCAGACATGCCTGAACCACCTGCCGAGCATGCCGGAACCACCTGCCGGACACGCCAAAACCACCTGCGGGCTAGGCCAGAACCACTTGTAGGACTCTCCTGGAGCACCTGCCGGGCATGCGGGAACCACCTCTCAGACGTGCCAGAACCACGTGCGGCACATGACGGAACCCATTACCGGACAGACCGGAACCACCTGCTGGACACGCCAGAATCACCTGCCAAGAACACCGGAACCACCTGAACAGCTCGCCAGAAACACCTGCCGGGCATGCCAAAATCACCTGCCGGCTACACCAGAACCTCTTGCCGGACACTCCGGAATCACCTGCCAGACATGATGCAACCAAATGTCAGACGTGCCAGAACCACGTGCCAGAGACACCGGATGCAACTGCCGAGCATGCCGGAACCTCCTGCTCAACTCGCTGTAACCACCTGCCGGGGACGCCAAAATCACCTGTCAGCTAGGCCAGAACCACGTGGCGGACTCTATGGAATCACCCGCCGGGCATGCCGGAACCAGCTCTCAGACGTGCCAGAAGCACGTGCCGGACACGCCGGAACCACCTACTAGAGAGACCGGAACCACCTGCCAGACCCGCCTGAACCACCTGCTGAGTACGCTGGAACAACCTGCTCTACTCGCTGGAGCCACCTGCTGGACGCGCCAAAATCACCTGATGGCTACGCCAGCACCACTCGGCAGACAAGCCAGAATCACCTGCAGGGTATGCCGGAACCACCTCTCAGACGTGCCAGAACCCCTTGTCGGACACTCCGGAATCACCTGTCAGGCATGCCGGAACCACCTCTCGAGCGTGCCAGAATGACGTGCCAGAGACACCGGATGCACCTGCCGAGCACGCCGGAACCTCCTCTTCGACTCGCCGGAACCACCAGCCAGAGACGCCAAAATCCCCTGCCAGGTAGGCCAGAATCACATGGCGGACGCTCCGGAATCTCCCGCCGGGAAGGTAGGAACCACCTCTCAAACATACTGGAAGCACGTGCCGGACATGCCGGCACCACGTACTGGACAGACCAGAAACACCTGCCGGACCTGCCTGAACCACCTGCTGAGCACACCGGAACAACTTGCTCGACTCGCTGGAGCCACCTGCTGGACACCCCAAAATCACCAGCCAGCTATGCCAGAACCACTTGCCGTACACTCCGGAATCACCTGCTGGTTACACCAGAGCCACTTGGTGGACAATCCAGAATCACCTGCCGGACATGCCAGAACCACCTGTCACACATGCCGGAACCACGTGCCTGACACGCCGGAACCACCTCGCGGACAGACCGGAACCACCTACCAGACATGCCTGAACCACCTGCCGAGCATGCCGGAACCACCTGCCGGACACGCCAAAACCACCTGCGGGCTAGGCCAGAACCACTTGTAGGACTCTCCTGGAGCACCTGCCGGGCATGCGGGAACCACCTCTCAGACGTGCCAGAACCACGTGCGGCACATGACGGAACCCATTACCGGACAGACCGGAACCACCTGCTGGACACGCCAGAATCACCTGCCAAGAACACCGGAACCACCTGAACAGCTCGCCAGAAACACCTGCCGGACATGCCAAAATCACCTGCCGGCTACACCAGAACCTCTTGCCGGACACTCCGGAATCACCTGCCAGACATGATGCAACCAAATGTCAGACGTGCCAGAACCACGTGCCAGAGACACCGGATGCAACTGCCGAGCATGCCGGAACCTCCTGCTCAACTCGCTGTAACCACCTGCCGGGGACGCCAAAATCACCTGTCAGCTAGGCCAGAACCACGTGGCGGACTCTATGGAATCACCCGCCGGGCATGCCGGAACCAGCTCTCAGACGTGCCAGAAGCACGTGCCGGACACGCCGGAACCACCTACTAGAGAGACCGGAACCACCTGCCAGACCCGCCTGAACCACCTGCTGAGTACGCTGGAACAACCTGCTCTACTCGCTGGAGCCACCTGCTGGACACGCCAAAATCACCTGATGGCTACGCCAGCACCACTCGGCAGACAAGCCAGAATCACCTGCAGGGTATGCCGGAACCACCTCTCAGACGTGCCAGAACCCCTTGTCGGACACTCCGGAATCACCTGTCAGGCATGCCGGAACCACCTCTCGAGCGTGCCAGAATGACGTGCCAGAGACACCGGATGCACCTGCCGAGCACGCCGGAACCTCCTCTTCGACTCGCCGGAACCACCAGCCAGAGACGCCAAAATCCCCTGCCAGGTAGGCCAGAATCACATGGCGGACGCTCCGGAATCTCCCGCCGGGAAGGTAGGAACCACCTCTCAAACATACTGGAAGCACGTGCCGGACATGCCGGCACCACGTACTGGACAGACCAGAAACACCTGCCGGACCTGCCTGAACCACCTGCTGAGCACACCGGAACAACTTGCTCGACTCGCTGGAGCCACCTGCTGGACACCCCAAAATCACCAGCCAGCTATGCCAGAACCACTTGCCGTACACTCCGGAATCACCTGCTGGTTACACCAGAGCCACTTGGTGGACAATCCAGAATCACCTGCCGGACATGCCAGAACCACCTGTCACACATGCCGGAACCACGTGCCTGACACGCCGGAACCACCTCGCGGACAGACCGGAACCACCTACCAGACATGCCTGAACCACCTGCCGAGCATGCCGGAACCACCTGCCGGACACGCCAAAACCACCTGCGGGCTAGGCCAGAACCACTTGTAGGACTCTCCTGGAGCACCTGCCGGGCATGCGGGAACCACCTCTCAGACGTGCCAGAACCACGTGCGGCACATGACGGAACCCATTACCGGACAGACCGGAACCACCTGCTGGACACGCCAGAATCACCTGCCAAGAACACCGGAACCACCTGAACAGCTCGCCAGAAACACCTGCCGGACATGCCAAAATCACCTGCCGGCTACACCAGAACCTCTTGCCGGACACTCCGGAATCACCTGCCAGACATGATGCAACCAAATGTCAGACGTGCCAGAACCACGTGCCAGAGACACCGGATGCAACTGCCGAGCATGCCGGAACCTCCTGCTCAACTCGCTGTAACCACCTGCCGGGGACGCCAAAATCACCTGTCAGCTAGGCCAGAACCACGTGGCGGACTCTATGGAATCACCCGCCGGGCATGCCGGAACCAGCTCTCAGACGTGCCAGAAGCACGTGCCGGACACGCCGGAACCACCTACTAGAGAGACCGGAACCACCTGCCAGACCCGCCTGAACCACCTGCTGAGTACGCTGGAACAACCTGCTCTACTCGCTGGAGCCACCTGCTGGACACGCCAAAATCACCTGATGGCTACGCCAGCACCACTCGGCAGACAAGCCAGAATCACCTGCAGGGTATGCCGGAACCACCTCTCAGACGTGCCAGAACCCCTTGTCGGACACTCCGGAATCACCTGTCAGGCATGCCGGAACCACCTCTCGAGCGTGCCAGAATGACGTGCCAGAGACACCGGATGCACCTGCCGAGCACGCCGGAACCTCCTCTTCGACTCGCCGGAACCACCAGCCAGAGACGCCAAAATCCCCTGCCAGGTAGGCCAGAATCACATGGCGGACGCTCCGGAATCTCCCGCCGGGAAGGTAGGAACCACCTCTCAAACATACTGGAAGCACGTGCCGGACATGCCGGCACCACGTACTGGACAGACCAGAAACACCTGCCGGACCTGCCTGAACCACCTGCTGAGCACACCGGAACAACTTGCTCGACTCGCTGGAGCCACCTGCTGGACACCCCAAAATCACCAGCCAGCTATGCCAGAACCACTTGCCGTACACTCCGGAATCACCTGCTGGTTACACCAGAGCCACTTGGTGGACAATCCAGAATCACCTGCCGGACATGCCAGAACCACCTGTCACACATGCCGGAACCACGTGCCTGACACGCCGGAACCACCTCGCGGACAGACCGGAACCACCTACCAGACATGCCTGAACCACCTGCCGAGCATGCCGGAACCACCTGCCGGACACGCCAAAACCACCTGCGGGCTAGGCCAGAACCACTTGTAGGACTCTCCTGGAGCACCTGCCGGGCATGCGGGAACCACCTCTCAGACGTGCCAGAACCACGTGCGGCACATGACGGAACCCATTACCGGACAGACCGGAACCACCTGCTGGACACGCCAGAATCACCTGCCAAGAACACCGGAACCACCTGAACAGCTCGCCAGAAACACCTGCCGGACATGCCAAAATCACCTGCCGGCTACACCAGAACCTCTTGCCGGACACTCCGGAATCACCTGCCAGACATGATGCAACCAAATGTCAGACGTGCCAGAACCACGTGCCAGAGACACCGGATGCAACTGCCGAGCATGCCGGAACCTCCTGCTCAACTCGCTGTAACCACCTGCCGGGGACGCCAAAATCACCTGTCAGCTAGGCCAGAACCACGTGGCGGACTCTATGGAATCACCCGCCGGGCATGCCGGAACCAGCTCTCAGACGTGCCAGAAGCACGTGCCGGACACGCCGGAACCACCTACTAGAGAGACCGGAACCACCTGCCAGACCCGCCTGAACCACCTGCTGAGTACGCTGGAACAACCTGCTCTACTCGCTGGAGCCACCTGCTGGACACG
This sequence comes from Equus asinus, assembly GCF_041296235.1. Lineage (NCBI taxonomy): Eukaryota > Metazoa > Chordata > Mammalia > Perissodactyla > Equidae > Equus > Equus asinus. The sequence goes on from NW_027225125.1 coordinate 164,965, forward strand.
CCAAAATCACCTGATGGCTACGCCAGCACCACTCGGCAGACAAGCCAGAATCACCTGCAGGGTATGCCGGAACCACCTCTCAGACGTGCCAGAACCCCTTGTCGGACACTCCGGAATCACCTGTCAGGCATGCCGGAACCACCTCTCGAGCGTGCCAGAATGACGTGCCAGAGACACCGGATGCACCTGCCGAGCACGCCGGAACCTCCTCTTCGACTCGCCGGAACCACCAGCCAGAGACGCCAAAATCCCCTGCCAGGTAGGCCAGAATCACATGGCGGACGCTCCGGAATCTCCCGCCGGGAAGGTAGGAACCACCTCTCAAACATACTGGAAGCACGTGCCGGACATGCCGGCACCACGTACTGGACAGACCAGAAACACCTGCCGGACCTGCCTGAACCACCTGCTGAGCACACCGGAACAACTTGCTCGACTCGCTGGAGCCACCTGCTGGACACCCCAAAATCACCAGCCAGCTATGCCAGAACCACTTGCCGTACACTCCGGAATCACCTGCTGGTTACACCAGAGCCACTTGGTGGACAATCCAGAATCACCTGCCGGACATGCCAGAACCACCTGTCACACATGCCGGAACCACGTGCCTGACACGCCGGAACCACCTCGCGGACAGACCGGAACCACCTACCAGACATGCCTGAACCACCTGCCGAGCATGCCGGAACCACCTGCCGGACACGCCAAAACCACCTGCGGGCTAGGCCAGAACCACTTGTAGGACTCTCCTGGAGCACCTGCCGGGCATGCGGGAACCACCTCTCAGACGTGCCAGAACCACGTGCGGCACATGACGGAACCCATTACCGGACAGACCGGAACCACCTGCTGGACACGCCAGAATCACCTGCCAAGAACACCGGAACCACCTGAACAGCTCGCCAGAAACACCTGCCGGACATGCCAAAATCACCTGCCGGCTACACCAGAACCTCTTGCCGGACACTCCGGAATCACCTGCCAGACATGATGCAACCAAATGTCAGACGTGCCAGAACCACGTGCCAGAGACACCGGATGCAACTGCCGAGCATGCCGGAACCTCCTGCTCAACTCGCTGTAACCACCTGCCGGGGACGCCAAAATCACCTGTCAGCTAGGCCAGAACCACGTGGCGGACTCTATGGAATCACCCGCCGGGCATGCCGGAACCAGCTCTCAGACGTGCCAGAAGCACGTGCCGGACACGCCGGAACCACCTACTAGAGAGACCGGAACCACCTGCCAGACCCGCCTGAACCACCTGCTGAGTACGCTGGAACAACCTGCTCTACTCGCTGGAGCCACCTGCTGGACACGCCAAAATCACCTGATGGCTACGCCAGCACCACTCGGCAGACAAGCCAGAATCACCTGCAGGGTATGCCGGAACCACCTCTCAGACGTGCCAGAACCCCTTGTCGGACACTCCGGAATCACCTGTCAGGCATGCCGGAACCACCTCTCGAGCGTGCCAGAATGACGTGCCAGAGACACCGGATGCACCTGCCGAGCACGCCGGAACCTCCTCTTCGACTCGCCGGAACCACCAGCCAGAGACGCCAAAATCCCCTGCCAGGTAGGCCAGAATCACATGGCGGACGCTCCGGAATCTCCCGCCGGGAAGGTAGGAACCACCTCTCAAACATACTGGAAGCACGTGCCGGACATGCCGGCACCACGTACTGGACAGACCAGAAACACCTGCCGGACCTGCCTGAACCACCTGCTGAGCACACCGGAACAACTTGCTCGACTCGCTGGAGCCACCTGCTGGACACCCCAAAATCACCAGCCAGCTATGCCAGAACCACTTGCCGTACACTCCGGAATCACCTGCTGGTTACACCAGAGCCACTTGGTGGACAATCCAGAATCACCTGCCGGACATGCCAGAACCACCTGTCACACATGCCGGAACCACGTGCCTGACACGCCGGAACCACCTCGCGGACAGACCGGAACCACCTACCAGACATGCCTGAACCACCTGCCGAGCATGCCGGAACCACCTGCCGGACACGCCAAAACCACCTGCGGGCTAGGCCAGAACCACTTGTAGGACTCTCCTGGAGCACCTGCCGGGCATGCGGGAACCACCTCTCAGACGTGCCAGAACCACGTGCGGCACATGACGGAACCCATTACCGGACAGACCGGAACCACCTGCTGGACACGCCAGAATCACCTGCCAAGAACACCGGAACCACCTGAACAGCTCGCCAGAAACACCTGCCGGACATGCCAAAATCACCTGCCGGCTACACCAGAACCTCTTGCCGGACACTCCGGAATCACCTGCCAGACATGATGCAACCAAATGTCAGACGTGCCAGAACCACGTGCCAGAGACACCGGATGCAACTGCCGAGCATGCCGGAACCTCCTGCTCAACTCGCTGTAACCACCTGCCGGGGACGCCAAAATCACCTGTCAGCTAGGCCAGAACCACGTGGCGGACTCTATGGAATCACCCGCCGGGCATGCCGGAACCAGCTCTCAGACGTGCCAGAAGCACGTGCCGGACACGCCGGAACCACCTACTAGAGAGACCGGAACCACCTGCCAGACCCGCCTGAACCACCTGCTGAGTACGCTGGAACAACCTGCTCTACTCGCTGGAGCCACCTGCTGGACGCGCCAAAATCACCTGATGGCTACGCCAGCACCACTCGGCAGACAAGCCAGAATCACCTGCAGGGTATGCCGGAACCACCTCTCAGACGTGCCAGAACCCCTTGTCGGACACTCCGGAATCACCTGTCAGGCATGCCGGAACCACCTCTCGAGCGTGCCAGAATGACGTGCCAGAGACACCGGATGCACCTGCCGAGCACGCCGGAACCTCCTCTTCGACTCGCCGGAACCACCAGCCAGAGACGCCAAAATCCCCTGCCAGGTAGGCCAGAATCACATGGCGGACGCTCCGGAATCTCCCGCCGGGAAGGTAGGAACCACCTCTCAAACATACTGGAAGCACGTGCCGGACATGCCGGCACCACGTACTGGACAGACCAGAAACACCTGCCGGACCTGCCTGAACCACCTGCTGAGCACACCGGAACAACTTGCTCGACTCGCTGGAGCCACCTGCTGGACACCCCAAAATCACCAGCCAGCTATGCCAGAACCACTTGCCGTACACTCCGGAATCACCTGCTGGTTACACCAGAGCCACTTGGTGGACAATCCAGAATCACCTGCCGGACATGCCAGAACCACCTGTCACACATGCCGGAACCACGTGCCTGACACGCCGGAACCACCTCGCGGACAGACCGGAACCACCTACCAGACATGCCTGAACCACCTGCCGAGCATGCCGGAACCACCTGCCGGACACGCCAAAACCACCTGCGGGCTAGGCCAGAACCACTTGTAGGACTCTCCTGGAGCACCTGCCGGGCATGCGGGAACCACCTCTCAGACGTGCCAGAACCACGTGCGGCACATGACGGAACCCATTACCGGACAGACCGGAACCACCTGCTGGACACGCCAGAATCACCTGCCAAGAACACCGGAACCACCTGAACAGCTCGCCAGAAACACCTGCCGGACATGCCAAAATCACCTGCCGGCTACACCAGAACCTCTTGCCGGACACTCCGGAATCACCTGCCAGACATGATGCAACCAAATGTCAGACGTGCCAGAACCACGTGCCAGAGACACCGGATGCAACTGCCGAGCATGCCGGAACCTCCTGCTCAACTCGCTGTAACCACCTGCCGGGGACGCCAAAATCACCTGTCAGCTAGGCCAGAACCACGTGGCGGACTCTATGGAATCACCCGCCGGGCATGCCGGAACCAGCTCTCAGACGTGCCAGAAGCACGTGCCGGACACGCCGGAACCACCTACTAGAGAGACCGGAACCACCTGCCAGACCCGCCTGAACCACCTGCTGAGTACGCTGGAACAACCTGCTCTACTCGCTGGAGCCACCTGCTGGACGCGCCAAAATCACCTGATGGCTACGCCAGCACCACTCGGCAGACAAGCCAGAATCACCTGCAGGGTATGCCGGAACCACCTCTCAGACGTGCCAGAACCCCTTGTCGGACACTCCGGAATCACCTGTCAGGCATGCCGGAACCACCTCTCGAGCGTGCCAGAATGACGTGCCAGAGACACCGGATGCACCTGCCGAGCACGCCGGAACCTCCTCTTCGACTCGCCGGAACCACCAGCCAGAGACGCCAAAATCCCCTGCCAGGTAGGCCAGAATCACATGGCGGACGCTCCGGAATCTCCCGCCGGGAAGGTAGGAACCACCTCTCAAACATACTGGAAGCACGTGCCGGACATGCCGGCACCACGTACTGGACAGACCAGAAACACCTGCCGGACCTGCCTGAACCACCTGCTGAGCACACCGGAACAACTTGCTCGACTCGCTGGAGCCACCTGCTGGACACCCCAAAATCACCAGCCAGCTATGCCAGAACCACTTGCCGTACACTCCGGAATCACCTGCTGGTTACACCAGAGCCACTTGGTGGACAATCCAGAATCACCTGCCGGACATGCCAGAACCACCTGTCACACATGCCGGAACCACGTGCCTGACACGCCGGAACCACCTCGCGGACAGACCGGAACCACCTACCAGACATGCCTGAACCACCTGCCGAGCATGCCGGAACCACCTGCCGGACACGCCAAAACCACCTGCGGGCTAGGCCAGAACCACTTGTAGGACTCTCCTGGAGCACCTGCCGGGCATGCGGGAACCACCTCTCAGACGTGCCAGAACCACGTGCGGCACATGACGGAACCCATTACCGGACAGACCGGAACCACCTGCTGGACACGCCAGAATCACCTGCCAAGAACACCGGAACCACCTGAACAGCTCGCCAGAAACACCTGCCGGACATGCCAAAATCACCTGCCGGCTACACCAGAACCTCTTGCCGGACACTCCGGAATCACCTGCCAGACATGATGCAACCAAATGTCAGACGTGCCAGAACCACGTGCCAGAGACACCGGATGCAACTGCCGAGCATGCCGGAACCTCCTGCTCAACTCGCTGTAACCACCTGCCGGGGACGCCAAAATCACCTGTCAGCTAGGCCAGAACCACGTGGCGGACTCTATGGAATCACCCGCCGGGCATGCCGGAACCAGCTCTCAGACGTGCCAGAAGCACGTGCCGGACACGCCGGAACCACCTACTAGAGAGACCGGAACCACCTGCCAGACCCGCCTGAACCACCTGCTGAGTACGCTGGAACAACCTGCTCTACTCGCTGGAGCCACCTGCTGGACGCGCCAAAATCACCTGATGGCTACGCCAGCACCACTCGGCAGACAAGCCAGAATCACCTGCAGGGTATGCCGGAACCACCTCTCAGACGTGCCAGAACCCCTTGTCGGACACTCCGGAATCACCTGTCAGGCATGCCGGAACCACCTCTCGAGCGTGCCAGAATGACGTGCCAGAGACACCGGATGCACCTGCCGAGCACGCCGGAACCTCCTCTTCGACTCGCCGGAACCACCAGCCAGAGACGCCAAAATCCCCTGCCAGGTAGGCCAGAATCACATGGCGGACGCTCCGGAATCTCCCGCCGGGAAGGTAGGAACCACCTCTCAAACATACTGGAAGCACGTGCCGGACATGCCGGCACCACGTACTGGACAGACCAGAAACACCTGCCGGACCTGCCTGAACCACCTGCTGAGCACACCGGAACAACTTGCTCGACTCGCTGGAGCCACCTGCTGGACACCCCAAAATCACCAGCCAGCTATGCCAGAACCACTTGCCGTACACTCCGGAATCACCTGCTGGTTACACCAGAGCCACTTGGTGGACAATCCAGAATCACCTGCCGGACATGCCAGAACCACCTGTCACACATGCCGGAACCACGTGCCTGACACGCCGGAACCACCTCGCGGACAGACCGGAACCACCTACCAGACATGCCTGAACCACCTGCCGAGCATGCCGGAACCACCTGCCGGACACGCCAAAACCACCTGCGGGCTAGGCCAGAACCACTTGTAGGACTCTCCTGGAGCACCTGCCGGGCATGCGGGAACCACCTCTCAGACGTGCCAGAACCACGTGCGGCACATGACGGAACCCATTACCGGACAGACCGGAACCACCTGCTGGACACGCCAGAATCACCTGCCAAGAACACCGGAACCACCTGAACAGCTCGCCAGAAACACCTGCCGGACATGCCAAAATCACCTGCCGGCTACACCAGAACCTCTTGCCGGACACTCCGGAATCACCTGCCAGACATGATGCAACCAAATGTCAGACGTGCCAGAACCACGTGCCAGAGACACCGGATGCAACTGCCGAGCATGCCGGAACCTCCTGCTCAACTCGCTGTAACCACCTGCCGGGGACGCCAAAATCACCTGTCAGCTAGGCCAGAACCACGTGGCGGACTCTATGGAATCACCCGCCGGGCATGCCGGAACCAGCTCTCAGACGTGCCAGAAGCACGTGCCGGACACGCCGGAACCACCTACTAGAGAGACCGGAACCACCTGCCAGACCCGCCTGAACCACCTGCTGAGTACGCTGGAACAACCTGCTCTACTCGCTGGAGCCACCTGCTGGACGCGCCAAAATCACCTGATGGCTACGCCAGCACCACTCGGCAGACAAGCCAGAATCACCTGCAGGGTATGCCGGAACCACCTCTCAGACGTGCCAGAACCCCTTGTCGGACACTCCGGAATCACCTGTCAGGCATGCCGGAACCACCTCTCGAGCGTGCCAGAATGACGTGCCAGAGACACCGGATGCACCTGCCGAGCACGCCGGAACCTCCTCTTCGACTCGCCGGAACCACCAGCCAGAGACGCCAAAATCCCCTGCCAGGTAGGCCAGAATCACATGGCGGACGCTCCGGAATCTCCCGCCGGGAAGGTAGGAACCACCTCTCAAACATACTGGAAGCACGTGCCGGACATGCCGGCACCACGTACTGGACAGACCAGAAACACCTGCCGGACCTGCCTGAACCACCTGCTGAGCACACCGGAACAACTTGCTCGACTCGCTGGAGCCACCTGCTGGACACCCCAAAATCACCAGCCAGCTATGCCAGAACCACTTGCCGTACACTCCGGAATCACCTGCTGGTTACACCAGAGCCACTTGGTGGACAATCCAGAATCACCTGCCGGACATGCCAGAACCACCTGTCACACATGCCGGAACCACGTGCCTGACACGCCGGAACCACCTCGCGGACAGACCGGAACCACCTACCAGACATGCCTGAACCACCTGCCGAGCATGCCGGAACCACCTGCCGGACACGCCAAAACCACCTGCGGGCTAGGCCAGAACCACTTGTAGGACTCTCCTGGAGCACCTGCCGGGCATGCGGGAACCACCTCTCAGACGTGCCAGAACCACGTGCGGCACATGACGGAACCCATTACCGGACAGACCGGAACCACCTGCTGGACACGCCAGAATCACCTGCCAAGAACACCGGAACCACCTGAACAGCTCGCCAGAAACACCTGCCGGACATGCCAAAATCACCTGCCGGCTACACCAGAACCTCTTGCCGGACACTCCGGAATCACCTGCCAGACATGATGCAACCAAATGTCAGACGTGCCAGAACCACGTGCCAGAGACACCGGATGCAACTGCCGAGCATGCCGGAACCTCCTGCTCAACTCGCTGTAACCACCTGCCGGGGACGCCAAAATCACCTGTCAGCTAGGCCAGAACCACGTGGCGGACTCTATGGAATCACCCGCCGGGCATGCCGGAACCAGCTCTCAGACGTGCCAGAAGCACGTGCCGGACACGCCGGAACCACCTACTAGAGAGACCGGAACCACCTGCCAGACCCGCCTGAACCACCTGCTGAGTACGCTGGAACAACCTGCTCTACTCGCTGGAGCCACCTGCTGGACGCGCCAAAATCACCTGATGGCTACGCCAGCACCACTCGGCAGACAAGCCAGAATCACCTGCAGGGTATGCCGGAACCACCTCTCAGACGTGCCAGAACCCCTTGTCGGACACTCCGGAATCACCTGTCAGGCATGCCGGAACCACCTCTCGAGCGTGCCAGAATGACGTGCCAGAGACACCGGATGCACCTGCCGAGCACGCCGGAACCTCCTCTTCGACTCGCCGGAACCACCAGCCAGAGACGCCAAAATCCCCTGCCAGGTAGGCCAGAATCACATGGCGGACGCTCCGGAATCTCCCGCCGGGAAGGTAGGAACCACCTCTCAAACATACTGGAAGCACGTGCCGGACATGCCGGCACCACGTACTGGACAGACCAGAAACACCTGCCGGACCTGCCTGAACCACCTGCTGAGCACACCGGAACAACTTGCTCGACTCGCTGGAGCCACCTGCTGGACACCCCAAAATCACCAGCCAGCTATGCCAGAACCACTTGCCGTACACTCCGGAATCACCTGCTGGTTACACCAGAGCCACTTGGTGGACAATCCAGAATCACCTGCCGGACATGCCAGAACCACCTGTCACACATGCCGGAACCACGTGCCTGACACGCCGGAACCACCTCGCGGACAGACCGGAACCACCTACCAGACATGCCTGAACCACCTGCCGAGCATGCCGGAACCACCTGCCGGACACGCCAAAACCACCTGCGGGCTAGGCCAGAACCACTTGTAGGACTCTCCTGGAGCACCTGCCGGGCATGCGGGAACCACCTCTCAGACGTGCCAGAACCACGTGCGGCACATGACGGAACCCATTACCGGACAGACCGGAACCACCTGCTGGACACGCCAGAATCACCTGCCAAGAACACCGGAACCACCTGAACAGCTCGCCAGAAACACCTGCCGGACATGCCAAAATCACCTGCCGGCTACACCAGAACCTCTTGCCGGACACTCCGGAATCACCTGCCAGACATGATGCAACCAAATGTCAGACGTGCCAGAACCACGTGCCAGAGACACCGGATGCAACTGCCGAGCATGCCGGAACCTCCTGCTCAACTCGCTGTAACCACCTGCCGGGGACGCCAAAATCACCTGTCAGCTAGGCCAGAACCACGTGGCGGACTCTATGGAATCACCCGCCGGGCATGCCGGAACCAGCTCTCAGACGTGCCAGAAGCACGTGCCGGACACGCCGGAACCACCTACTAGAGAGACCGGAACCACCTGCCAGACCCGCCTGAACCACCTGCTGAGTACGCTGGAACAACCTGCTCTACTCGCTGGAGCCACCTGCTGGACGCGCCAAAATCACCTGATGGCTACGCCAGCACCACTCGGCAGACAAGCCAGAATCACCTGCAGGGTATGCCGGAACCACCTCTCAGACGTGCCAGAACCCCTTGTCGGACACTCCGGAATCACCTGTCAGGCATGCCGGAACCACCTCTCGAGCGTGCCAGAATGACGTGCCAGAGACACCGGATGCACCTGCCGAGCACGCCGGAACCTCCTCTTCGACTCGCCGGAACCACCAGCCAGAGACGCCAAAATCCCCTGCCAGGTAGGCCAGAATCACATGGCGGACGCTCCGGAATCTCCCGCCGGGAAGGTAGGAACCACCTCTCAAACATACTGGAAGCACGTGCCGGACATGCCGGCACCACGTACTGGACAGACCAGAAACACCTGCCGGACCTGCCTGAACCACCTGCTGAGCACACCGGAACAACTTGCTCGACTCGCTGGAGCCACCTGCTGGACACCCCAAAATCACCAGCCAGCTATGCCAGAACCACTTGCCGTACACTCCGGAATCACCTGCTGGTTACACCAGAGCCACTTGGTGGACAATCCAGAATCACCTGCCGGACATGCCAGAACCACCTGTCACACATGCCGGAACCACGTGCCTGACACGCCGGAACCACCTCGCGGACAGACCGGAACCACCTACCAGACATGCCTGAACCACCTGCCGAGCATGCCGGAACCACCTGCCGGACACGCCAAAACCACCTGCGGGCTAGGCCAGAACCACTTGTAGGACTCTCCTGGAGCACCTGCCGGGCATGCGGGAACCACCTCTCAGACGTGCCAGAACCACGTGCGGCACATGACGGAACCCATTACCGGACAGACCGGAACCACCTGCTGGACACGCCAGAATCACCTGCCAAGAACACCGGAACCACCTGAACAGCTCGCCAGAAACACCTGCCGGACATGCCAAAATCACCTGCCGGCTACACCAGAACCTCTTGCCGGACACTCCGGAATCACCTGCCAGACATGATGCAACCAAATGTCAGACGTGCCAGAACCACGTGCCAGAGACACCGGATGCAACTGCCGAGCATGCCGGAACCTCCTGCTCAACTCGCTGTAACCACCTGCCGGGGACGCCAAAATCACCTGTCAGCTAGGCCAGAACCACGTGGCGGACTCTATGGAATCACCCGCCGGGCATGCCGGAACCAGCTCTCAGACGTGCCAGAAGCACGTGCCGGACACGCCGGAACCACCTACTAGAGAGACCGGAACCACCTGCCAGACCCGCCTGAACCACCTGCTGAGTACGCTGGAACAACCTGCTCTACTCGCTGGAGCCACCTGCTGGACGCGCCAAAATCACCTGATGGCTACGCCAGCACCACTCGGCAGACAAGCCAGAATCACCTGCACGGTATGCCGGAACCACCTCTCAGACGTGCCAGAACCCCTTGTCGGACACTCCGGAATCACCTGTCAGGCATGCCGGAACCACCTCTCGAGCGTGCCAGAATGACGTGCCAGAGACACCGGATGCACCTGCCGAGCACGCCGGAACCTCCTCTTCGACTCGCCGGAACCACCAGCCAGAGACGCCAAAATCCCCTGCCAGGTAGGCCAGAATCACATGGCGGACGCTCCGGAATCTCCCGCCGGGAAGGTAGGAACCACCTCTCAAACATACTGGAAGCACGTGCCGGACATGCCGGCACCACGTACTGGACAGACCAGAAACACCTGCCGGACCTGCCTGAACCACCTGCTGAGCACACCGGAACAACTTGCTCGACTCGCTGGAGCCACCTGCTGGACACCCCAAAATCACCAGCCAGCTATGCCAGAACCACTTGCCGTACACTCCGGAATCACCTGCTGGTTACACCAGAGCCACTTGGTGGACAATCCAGAATCACCTGCCGGACATGCCAGAACCACCTGTCACACATGCCGGAACCACGTGCCTGACACGCCGGAACCACCTCGCGGACAGACCGGAACCACCTACCAGACATGCCTGAACCACCTGCCGAGCATGCCGGAACCACCTGCCGGACACGCCAAAACCACCTGCGGGCTAGGCCAGAACCACTTGTAGGACTCTCCTGGAGCACCTGCCGGGCATGCGGGAACCACCTCTCAGACGTGCCAGAACCACGTGCGGCACATGACGGAACCCATTACCGGACAGACCGGAACCACCTGCTGGACACGCCAGAATCACCTGCCAAGAACACCGGAACCACCTGAACAGCTCGCCAGAAACACCTGCCGGACATGCCAAAATCACCTGCCGGCTACACCAGAACCTCTTGCCGGACACTCCGGAATCACCTGCCAGACATGATGCAACCAAATGTCAGACGTGCCAGAACCACGTGCCAGAGACACCGGATGCAACTGCCGAGCATGCCGGAACCTCCTGCTCAACTCGCTGTAACCACCTGCCGGGGACGCCAAAATCACCTGTCAGCTAGGCCAGAACCACGTGGCGGACTCTATGGAATCACCCGCCGGGCATGCCGGAACCAGCTCTCAGACGTGCCAGAAGCACGTGCCGGACACGCCGGAACCACCTACTAGAGAGACCGGAACCACCTGCCAGACCCGCCTGAACCACCTGCTGAGTACGCTGGAACAACCTGCTCTACTCGCTGGAGCCACCTGCTGGACGCGCCAAAATCACCTGATGGCTACGCCAGCACCACTCGGCAGACAAGCCAGAATCACCTGCAGGGTATGCCGGAACCACCTCTCAGACGTGCCAGAACCCCTTGTCGGACACTCCGGAATCACCTGTCAGGCATGCCGGAACCACCTCTCGAGCGTGCCAGAATGACGTGCCAGAGACACCGGATGCACCTGCCGAGCACGCCGGAACCTCCTCTTCGACTCGCCGGAACCACCAGCCAGAGACGCCAAAATCCCCTGCCAGGTAGGCCAGAATCACATGGCGGACGCTCCGGAATCTCCCGCCGGGAAGGTAGGAACCACCTCTCAAACATACTGGAAGCACGTGCCGCACATGCCGGCACCACGTACTGGACAGACCAGAAACACCTGCCGGACCTGCCTGAACCACCTGCTGAGCACACCGGAACAACTTGCTCGACTCGCTGGAGCCACCTGCTGGACACCCCAAAATCACCAGCCAGCTATGCCAGAACCACTTGCCGTACACTCCGGAATCACCTGCTGGTTACACCAGAGCCACTTGGTGGACAATCCAGAATCACCTGCCGGACATGCCAGAACCACCTGTCACACATGCCGGAACCACGTGCCTGACACGCCGGAACCACCTCGCGGACAGACCGGAACCACCTACCAGACATGCCTGAACCACCTGCCGAGCATGCCGGAACCACCTGCCGGACACGCCAAAACCACCTGCGGGCTAGGCCAGAACCACTTGTAGGACTCTCCTGGAGCACCTGCCGGGCATGCGGGAACCACCTCTCAGACGTGCCAGAACCACGTGCGGCACATGACGGAACCCATTACCGGACAGACCGGAACCACCTGCTGGACACGCCAGAATCACCTGCCAAGAACACCGGAACCACCTGAACAGCTCGCCAGAAACACCTGCCGGACATGCCAAAATCACCTGCCGGCTACACCAGAACCTCTTGCCGGACACTCCGGAATCACCTGCCAGACATGATGCAACCAAATGTCAGACGTGCCAGAACCACGTGCCAGAGACACCGGATGCAACTGCCGAGCATGCCGGAACCTCCTGCTCAACTCGCTGTAACCACCTGCCGGGGACGCCAAAATCACCTGTCAGCTAGGCCAGAACCACGTGGCGGACTCTATGGAATCACCCGCCGGGCATGCCGGAACCAGCTCTCAGACGTGCCAGAAGCACGTGCCGGACACGCCGGAACCACCTACTAGAGAGACCGGAACCACCTGCCAGACCCGCCTGAACCACCTGCTGAGTACGCTGGAACAACCTGCTCTACTCGCTGGAGCCACCTGCTGGACGCGCCAAAATCACCTGATGGCTACGCCAGCACCACTCGGCAGACAAGCCAGAATCACCTGCAGGGTATGCCGGAACCACCTCTCAGACGTGCCAGAACCCCTTGTCGGACACTCCGGAATCACCTGTCAGGCATGCCGGAACCACCTCTCGAGCGTGCCAGAATGACGTGCCAGAGACACCGGATGCACCTGCCGAGCACGCCGGAACCTCCTCTTCGACTCGCCGGAACCACCAGCCAGAGACGCCAAAATCCCCTGCCAGGTAGGCCAGAATCACATGGCGGACGCTCCGGAATCTCCCGCCGGGAAGGTAGGAACCACCTCTCAAACATACTGGAAGCACGTGCCGCACATGCCGGCACCACGTACTGGACAGACCAGAAACACCTGCCGGACCTGCCTGAACCACCTGCTGAGCACACCGGAACAACTTGCTCGACTCGCTGGAGCCACCTGCTGGACACCCCAAAATCACCAGCCAGCTATGCCAGAACCACTTGCCGTACACTCCGGAATCACCTGCTGGTTACACCAGAGCCACTTGGTGGACAATCCAGAATCACCTGCCGGACATGCCAGAACCACCTGTCACACATGCCGGAACCACGTGCCTGACACGCCGGAACCACCTCGCGGACAGACCGGAACCACCTACCAGACATGCCTGAACCACCTGCCGAGCATGCCGGAACCACCTGCCGGACACGCCAAAACCACCTGCGGGCTAGGCCAGAACCACTTGTAGGACTCTCCTGGAGCACCTGCCGGGCATGCGGGAACCACCTCTCAGACGTGCCAGAACCACGTGCGGCACATGACGGAACCCATTACCGGACAGACCGGAACCACCTGCTGGACACGCCAGAATCACCTGCCAAGAACACCGGAACCACCTGAACAGCTCGCCAGAAACACCTGCCGGACATGCCAAAATCACCTGCCGGCTACACCAGAACCTCTTGCCGGACACTCCGGAATCACCTGCCAGACATGATGCAACCAAATGTCAGACGTGCCAGAACCACGTGCCAGAGACACCGGATGCAACTGCCGAGCATGCCGGAACCTCCTGCTCAACTCGCTGTAACCACCTGCCGGGGACGCCAAAATCACCTGTCAGCTAGGCCAGAACCACGTGGCGGACTCTATGGAATCACCCGCCGGGCATGCCGGAACCAGCTCTCAGACGTGCCAGAAGCACGTGCCGGACACGCCGGAACCACCTACTAGAGAGACCGGAACCACCTGCCAGACCCGCCTGAACCACCTGCTGAGTACGCTGGAACAACCTGCTCTACTCGCTGGAGCCACCTGCTGGACGCGCCAAAATCACCTGATGGCTACGCCAGCACCACTCGGCAGACAAGCCAGAATCACCTGCAGGGTATGCCGGAACCACCTCTCAGACGTGCCAGAACCCCTTGTCGGACACTCCGGAATCACCTGTCAGGCATGCCGGAACCACCTCTCGAGCGTGCCAGAATGACGTGCCAGAGACACCGGATGCACCTGCCGAGCACGCCGGAACCTCCTCTTCGACTCGCCGGAACCACCAGCCAGAGACGCCAAAATCCCCTGCCAGGTAGGCCAGAATCACATGGCGGACGCTCCGGAATCTCCCGCCGGGAAGGTAGGAACCACCTCTCAAACATACTGGAAGCACGTGCCGGACATGCCGGCACCACGTACTGGACAGACCAGAAACACCTGCCGGACCTGCCTGAACCACCTGCTGAGCACACCGGAACAACTTGCTCGACTCGCTGGAGCCACCTGCTGGACACCCCAAAATCACCAGCCAGCTATGCCAGAACCACTTGCCGTACACTCCGGAATCACCTGCTGGTTACACCAGAGCCACTTGGTGGACAATCCAGAATCACCTGCCGGACATGCCAGAACCACCTGTCACACATGCCGGAACCACGTGCCTGACACGCCGGAACCACCTCGCGGACAGACCGGAACCACCTACCAGACATGCCTGAACCACCTGCCGAGCATGCCGGAACCACCTGCCGGACACGCCAAAACCACCTGCGGGCTAGGCCAGAACCACTTGTAGGACTCTCCTGGAGCACCTGCCGGGCATGCGGGAACCACCTCTCAGACGTGCCAGAACCACGTGCGGCACATGACGGAACCCATTACCGGACAGACCGGAACCACCTGCTGGACACGCCAGAATCACCTGCCAAGAACACCGGAACCACCTGAACAGCTCGCCAGAAACACCTGCCGGACATGCCAAAATCACCTGCCGGCTACACCAGAACCTCTTGCCGGACACTCCGGAATCACCTGCCAGACATGATGCAACCAAATGTCAGACGTGCCAGAACCACGTGCCAGAGACACCGGATGCAACTGCCGAGCATGCCGGAACCTCCTGCTCAACTCGCTGTAACCACCTGCCGGGGACGCCAAAATCACCTGTCAGCTAGGCCAGAACCACGTGGCGGACTCTATGGAATCACCCGCCGGGCATGCCGGAACCAGCTCTCAGACGTGCCAGAAGCACGTGCCGGACACGCCGGAACCACCTACTAGAGAGACCGGAACCACCTGCCAGACCCGCCTGAACCACCTGCTGAGTACGCTGGAACAACCTGCTCTACTCGCTGGAGCCACCTGCTGGACGCGCCAAAATCACCTGATGGCTACGCCAGCACCACTCGGCAGACAAGCCAGAATCACCTGCAGGGTATGCCGGAACCACCTCTCAGACGTGCCAGAACCCCTTGTCGGACACTCCGGAATCACCTGTCAGGCATGCCGGAACCACCTCTCGAGCGTGCCAGAATGACGTGCCAGAGACACCGGATGCACCTGCCGAGCACGCCGGAACCTCCTCTTCGACTCGCCGGAACCACCAGCCAGAGACGCCAAAATCCCCTGCCAGGTAGGCCAGAATCACATGGCGGACGCTCCGGAATCTCCCGCCGGGAAGGTAGGAACCACCTCTCAAACATACTGGAAGCACGTGCCGGACATGCCGGCACCACGTACTGGACAGACCAGAAACACCTGCCGGACCTGCCTGAACCACCTGCTGAGCACACCGGAACAACTTGCTCGACTCGCTGGAGCCACCTGCTGGACACCCCAAAATCACCAGCCAGCTATGCCAGAACCACTTGCCGTACACTCCGGAATCACCTGCTGGTTACACCAGAGCCACTTGGTGGACAATCCAGAATCACCTGCCGGACATGCCAGAACCACCTGTCACACATGCCGGAACCACGTGCCTGACACGCCGGAACCACCTCGCGGACAGACCGGAACCACCTACCAGACATGCCTGAACCACCTGCCGAGCATGCCGGAACCACCTGCCGGACACGCCAAAACCACCTGCGGGCTAGGCCAGAACCACTTGTAGGACTCTCCTGGAGCACCTGCCGGGCATGCGGGAACCACCTCTCAGACGTGCCAGAACCACGTGCGGCACATGACGGAACCCATTACCGGACAGACCGGAACCACCTGCTGGACACGCCAGAATCACCTGCCAAGAACACCGGAACCACCTGAACAGCTCGCCAGAAACACCTGCCGGACATGCCAAAATCACCTGCCGGCTACACCAGAACCTCTTGCCGGACACTCCGGAATCACCTGCCAGACATGATGCAACCAAATGTCAGACGTGCCAGAACCACGTGCCAGAGACACCGGATGCAACTGCCGAGCATGCCGGAACCTCCTGCTCAACTCGCTGTAACCACCTGCCGGGGACGCCAAAATCACCTGTCAGCTAGGCCAGAACCACGTGGCGGACTCTATGGAATCACCCGCCGGGCATGCCGGAACCAGCTCTCAGACGTGCCAGAAGCACGTGCCGGACACGCCGGAACCACCTACTAGAGAGACCGGAACCACCTGCCAGACCCGCCTGAACCACCTGCTGAGTACGCTGGAACAACCTGCTCTACTCGCTGGAGCCACCTGCTGGACGCGCCAAAATCACCTGATGGCTACGCCAGCACCACTCGGCAGACAAGCCAGAATCACCTGCAGGGTATGCCGGAACCACCTCTCAGACGTGCCAGAACCCCTTGTCGGACACTCCGGAATCACCTGTCAGGCATGCCGGAACCACCTCTCGAGCGTGCCAGAATGACGTGCCAGAGACACCGGATGCACCTGCCGAGCACGCCGGAACCTCCTCTTCGACTCGCCGGAACCACCAGCCAGAGACGCCAAAATCCCCTGCCAGGTAGGCCAGAATCACATGGCGGACGCTCCGGAATCTCCCGCCGGGAAGGTAGGAACCACCTCTCAAACATACTGGAAGCACGTGCCGGACATGCCGGCACCACGTACTGGACAGACCAGAAACACCTGCCGGACCTGCCTGAACCACCTGCTGAGCACACCGGAACAACTTGCTCGACTCGCTGGAGCCACCTGCTGGACACCCCAAAATCACCAGCCAGCTATGCCAGAACCACTTGCCGTACACTCCGGAATCACCTGCTGGTTACACCAGAGCCACTTGGTGGACAATCCAGAATCACCTGCCGGACATGCCAGAACCACCTGTCACACATGCCGGAACCACGTGCCTGACACGCCGGAACCACCTCGCGGACAGACCGGAACCACCTACCAGACATGCCTGAACCACCTGCCGAGCATGCCGGAACCACCTGCCGGACACGCCAAAACCACCTGCGGGCTAGGCCAGAACCACTTGTAGGACTCTCCTGGAGCACCTGCCGGGCATGCGGGAACCACCTCTCAGACGTGCCAGAACCACGTGCGGCACATGACGGAACCCATTACCGGACAGACCGGAACCACCTGCTGGACACGCCAGAATCACCTGCCAAGAACACCGGAACCACCTGAACAGCTCGCCAGAAACACCTGCCGGACATGCCAAAATCACCTGCCGGCTACACCAGAACCTCTTGCCGGACACTCCGGAATCACCTGCCAGACATGATGCAACCAAATGTCAGACGTGCCAGAACCACGTGCCAGAGACACCGGATGCAACTGCCGAGCATGCCGGAACCTCCTGCTCAACTCGCTGTAACCACCTGCCGGGGACGCCAAAATCACCTGTCAGCTAGGCCAGAACCACGTGGCGGACTCTATGGAATCACCCGCCGGGCATGCCGGAACCAGCTCTCAGACGTGCCAGAAGCACGTGCCGGACACGCCGGAACCACCTACTAGAGAGACCGGAACCACCTGCCAGACCCGCCTGAACCACCTGCTGAGTACGCTGGAACAACCTGCTCTACTCGCTGGAGCCACCTGCTGGACGCGCCAAAATCACCTGATGGCTACGCCAGCACCACTCGGCAGACAAGCCAGAATCACCTGCAGGGTATGCCGGAACCACCTCTCAGACGTGCCAGAACCCCTTGTCGGACACTCCGGAATCACCTGTCAGGCATGCCGGAACCACCTCTCGAGCGTGCCAGAATGACGTGCCAGAGACACCGGATGCACCTGCCGAGCACGCCGGAACCTCCTCTTCGACTCGCCGGAACCACCAGCCAGAGACGCCAAAATCCCCTGCCAGGTAGGCCAGAATCACATGGCGGACGCTCCGGAATCTCCCGCCGGGAAGGTAGGAACCACCTCTCAAACATACTGGAAGCACGTGCCGCACATGCCGGCACCACGTACTGGACAGACCAGAAACACCTGCCGGACCTGCCTGAACCACCTGCTGAGCACACCGGAACAACTTGCTCGACTCGCTGGAGCCACCTGCTGGACACCCCAAAATCACCAGCCAGCTATGCCAGAACCACTTGCCGTACACTCCGGAATCACCTGCTGGTTACACCAGAGCCACTTGGTGGACAATCCAGAATCACCTGCCGGACATGCCAGAACCACCTGTCACACATGCCGGAACCACGTGCCTGACACGCCGGAACCACCTCGCGGACAGACCGGAACCACCTACCAGACATGCCTGAACCACCTGCCGAGCATGCCGGAACCACCTGCCGGACACGCCAAAACCACCTGCGGGCTAGGCCAGAACCACTTGTAGGACTCTCCTGGAGCACCTGCCGGGCATGCGGGAACCACCTCTCAGACGTGCCAGAACCACGTGCGGCACATGACGGAACCCATTACCGGACAGACCGGAACCACCTGCTGGACACGCCAGAATCACCTGCCAAGAACACCGGAACCACCTGAACAGCTCGCCAGAAACACCTGCCGGACATGCCAAAATCACCTGCCGGCTACACCAGAACCTCTTGCCGGACACTCCGGAATCACCTGCCAGACATGATGCAACCAAATGTCAGACGTGCCAGAACCACGTGCCAGAGACACCGGATGCAACTGCCGAGCATGCCGGAACCTCCTGCTCAACTCGCTGTAACCACCTGCCGGGGACGCCAAAATCACCTGTCAGCTAGGCCAGAACCACGTGGCGGACTCTATGGAATCACCCGCCGGGCATGCCGGAACCAGCTCTCAGACGTGCCAGAAGCACGTGCCGGACACGCCGGAACCACCTACTAGAGAGACCGGAACCACCTGCCAGACCCGCCTGAACCACCTGCTGAGTACGCTGGAACAACCTGCTCTACTCGCTGGAGCCACCTGCTGGACACGCCAAAATCACCTGATGGCTACGCCAGCACCACTCGGCAGACAAGCCAGAATCACCTGCAGGGTATGCCGGAACCACCTCTCAGACGTGCCAGAACCCCTTGTCGGACACTCCGGAATCACCTGTCAGGCATGCCGGAACCACCTCTCGAGCGTGCCAGAATGACGTGCCAGAGACACCGGATGCACCTGCCGAGCACGCCGGAACCTCCTCTTCGACTCGCCGGAACCACCAGCCAGAGACGCCAAAATCCCCTGCCAGGTAGGCCAGAATCACATGGCGGACGCTCCGGAATCTCCCGCCGGGAAGGTAGGAACCACCTCTCAAACATACTGGAAGCACGTGCCGGACATGCCGGCACCACGTACTGGACAGACCAGAAACACCTGCCGGACCTGCCTGAACCACCTGCTGAGCACACCGGAACAACTTGCTCGACTCGCTGGAGCCACCTGCTGGACACCCCAAAATCACCAGCCAGCTATGCCAGAACCACTTGCCGTACACTCCGGAATCACCTGCTGGTTACACCAGAGCCACTTGGTGGACAATCCAGAATCACCTGCCGGACATGCCAGAACCACCTGTCACACATGCCGGAACCACGTGCCTGACACGCCGGAACCACCTCGCGGACAGACCGGAACCACCTACCAGACATGCCTGAACCACCTGCCGAGCATGCCGGAACCACCTGCCGGACACGCCAAAACCACCTGCGGGCTAGGCCAGAACCACTTGTAGGACTCTCCTGGAGCACCTGCCGGGCATGCGGGAACCACCTCTCAGACGTGCCAGAACCACGTGCGGCACATGACGGAACCCATTACCGGACAGACCGGAACCACCTGCTGGACACGCCAGAATCACCTGCCAAGAACACCGGAACCACCTGAACAGCTCGCCAGAAACACCTGCCGGGCATGCCAAAATCACCTGCCGGCTACACCAGAACCTCTTGCCGGACACTCCGGAATCACCTGCCAGACATGATGCAACCAAATGTCAGACGTGCCAGAACCACGTGCCAGAGACACCGGATGCAACTGCCGAGCATGCCGGAACCTCCTGCTCAACTCGCTGTAACCACCTGCCGGGGACGCCAAAATCACCTGTCAGCTAGGCCAGAACCACGTGGCGGACTCTATGGAATCACCCGCCGGGCATGCCGGAACCAGCTCTCAGACGTGCCAGAAGCACGTGCCGGACACGCCGGAACCACCTACTAGAGAGACCGGAACCACCTGCCAGACCCGCCTGAACCACCTGCTGAGTACGCTGGAACAACCTGCTCTACTCGCTGGAGCCACCTGCTGGACGCGCCAAAATCACCTGATGGCTACGCCAGCACCACTCGGCAGACAAGCCAGAATCACCTGCAGGGTATGCCGGAACCACCTCTCAGACGTGCCAGAACCCCTTGTCGGACACTCCGGAATCACCTGTCAGGCATGCCGGAACCACCTCTCGAGCGTGCCAGAATGACGTGCCAGAGACACCGGATGCACCTGCCGAGCACGCCGGAACCTCCTCTTCGACTCGCCGGAACCACCAGCCAGAGACGCCAAAATCCCCTGCCAGGTAGGCCAGAATCACATGGCGGACGCTCCGGAATCTCCCGCCGGGAAGGTAGGAACCACCTCTCAAACATACTGGAAGCACGTGCCGGACATGCCGGCACCACGTACTGGACAGACCAGAAACACCTGCCGGACCTGCCTGAACCACCTGCTGAGCACACCGGAACAACTTGCTCGACTCGCTGGAGCCACCTGCTGGACACCCCAAAATCACCAGCCAGCTATGCCAGAACCACTTGCCGTACACTCCGGAATCACCTGCTGGTTACACCAGAGCCACTTGGTGGACAATCCAGAATCACCTGCCGGACATGCCAGAACCACCTGTCACACATGCCGGAACCACGTGCCTGACACGCCGGAACCACCTCGCGGACAGACCGGAACCACCTACCAGACATGCCTGAACCACCTGCCGAGCATGCCGGAACCACCTGCCGGACACGCCAAAACCACCTGCGGGCTAGGCCAGAACCACTTGTAGGACTCTCCTGGAGCACCTGCCGGGCATGCGGGAACCACCTCTCAGACGTGCCAGAACCACGTGCGGCACATGACGGAACCCATTACCGGACAGACCGGAACCACCTGCTGGACACGCCAGAATCACCTGCCAAGAACACCGGAACCACCTGAACAGCTCGCCAGAAACACCTGCCGGGCATGCCAAAATCACCTGCCGGCTACACCAGAACCTCTTGCCGGACACTCCGGAATCACCTGCCAGACATGATGCAACCAAATGTCAGACGTGCCAGAACCACGTGCCAGAGACACCGGATGCAACTGCCGAGCATGCCGGAACCTCCTGCTCAACTCGCTGTAACCACCTGCCGGGGACGCCAAAATCACCTGTCAGCTAGGCCAGAACCACGTGGCGGACTCTATGGAATCACCCGCCGGGCATGCCGGAACCAGCTCTCAGACGTGCCAGAAGCACGTGCCGGACACGCCGGAACCACCTACTAGAGAGACCGGAACCACCTGCCAGACCCGCCTGAACCACCTGCTGAGTACGCTGGAACAACCTGCTCTACTCGCTGGAGCCACCTGCTGGACGCGCCAAAATCACCTGATGGCTACGCCAGCACCACTCGGCAGACAAGCCAGAATCACCTGCAGGGTATGCCGGAACCACCTCTCAGACGTGCCAGAACCCCTTGTCGGACACTCCGGAATCACCTGTCAGGCATGCCGGAACCACCTCTCGAGCGTGCCAGAATGACGTGCCAGAGACACCGGATGCACCTGCCGAGCACGCCGGAACCTCCTCTTCGACTCGCCGGAACCACCAGCCAGAGACGCCAAAATCCCCTGCCAGGTAGGCCAGAATCACATGGCGGACGCTCCGGAATCTCCCGCCGGGAAGGTAGGAACCACCTCTCAAACATACTGGAAGCACGTGCCGGACATGCCGGCACCACGTACTGGACAGACCAGAAACACCTGCCGGACCTGCCTGAACCACCTGCTGAGCACACCGGAACAACTTGCTCGACTCGCTGGAGCCACCTGCTGGACACCCCAAAATCACCAGCCAGCTATGCCAGAACCACTTGCCGTACACTCCGGAATCACCTGCTGGTTACACCAGAGCCACTTGGTGGACAATCCAGAATCACCTGCCGGACATGCCAGAACCACCTGTCACACATGCCGGAACCACGTGCCTGACACGCCGGAACCACCTCGCGGACAGACCGGAACCACCTACCAGACATGCCTGAACCACCTGCCGAGCATGCCGGAACCACCTGCCGGACACGCCAAAACCACCTGCGGGCTAGGCCAGAACCACTTGTAGGACTCTCCTGGAGCACCTGCCGGGCATGCGGGAACCACCTCTCAGACGTGCCAGAACCACGTGCGGCACATGACGGAACCCATTACCGGACAGACCGGAACCACCTGCTGGACACGCCAGAATCACCTGCCAAGAACACCGGAACCACCTGAACAGCTCGCCAGAAACACCTGCCGGACATGCCAAAATCACCTGCCGGCTACACCAGAACCTCTTGCCGGACACTCCGGAATCACCTGCCAGACATGATGCAACCAAATGTCAGACGTGCCAGAACCACGTGCCAGAGACACCGGATGCAACTGCCGAGCATGCCGGAACCTCCTGCTCAACTCGCTGTAACCACCTGCCGGGGACGCCAAAATCACCTGTCAGCTAGGCCAGAACCACGTGGCGGACTCTATGGAATCACCCGCCGGGCATGCCGGAACCAGCTCTCAGACGTGCCAGAAGCACGTGCCGGACACGCCGGAACCACCTACTAGAGAGACCGGAACCACCTGCCAGACCCGCCTGAACCACCTGCTGAGTACGCTGGAACAACCTGCTCTACTCGCTGGAGCCACCTGCTGGACGCGCCAAAATCACCTGATGGCTACGCCAGCACCACTCGGCAGACAAGCCAGAATCACCTGCAGGGTATGCCGGAACCACCTCTCAGACGTGCCAGAACCCCTTGTCGGACACTCCGGAATCACCTGTCAGGCATGCCGGAACCACCTCTCGAGCGTGCCAGAATGACGTGCCAGAGACACCGGATGCACCTGCCGAGCACGCCGGAACCTCCTCTTCGACTCGCCGGAACCACCAGCCAGAGACGCCAAAATCCCCTGCCAGGTAGGCCAGAATCACATGGCGGACGCTCCGGAATCTCCCGCCGGGAAGGTAGGAACCACCTCTCAAACATACTGGAAGCACGTGCCGGACATGCCGGCACCACGTACTGGACAGACCAGAAACACCTGCCGGACCTGCCTGAACCACCTGCTGAGCACACCGGAACAACTTGCTCGACTCGCTGGAGCCACCTGCTGGACACCCCAAAATCACCAGCCAGCTATGCCAGAACCACTTGCCGTACACTCCGGAATCACCTGCTGGTTACACCAGAGCCACTTGGTGGACAATCCAGAATCACCTGCCGGACATGCCAGAACCACCTGTCACACATGCCGGAACCACGTGCCTGACACGCCGGAACCACCTCGCGGACAGACCGGAACCACCTACCAGACATGCCTGAACCACCTGCCGAGCATGCCGGAACCACCTGCCGGACACGCCAAAACCACCTGCGGGCTAGGCCAGAACCACTTGTAGGACTCTCCTGGAGCACCTGCCGGGCATGCGGGAACCACCTCTCAGACGTGCCAGAACCACGTGCGGCACATGACGGAACCCATTACCGGACAGACCGGAACCACCTGCTGGACACGCCAGAATCACCTGCCAAGAACACCGGAACCACCTGAACAGCTCGCCAGAAACACCTGCCGGACATGCCAAAATCACCTGCCGGCTACACCAGAACCTCTTGCCGGACACTCCGGAATCACCTGCCAGACATGATGCAACCAAATGTCAGACGTGCCAGAACCACGTGCCAGAGACACCGGATGCAACTGCCGAGCATGCCGGAACCTCCTGCTCAACTCGCTGTAACCACCTGCCGGGGACGCCAAAATCACCTGTCAGCTAGGCCAGAACCACGTGGCGGACTCTATGGAATCACCCGCCGGGCATGCCGGAACCAGCTCTCAGACGTGCCAGAAGCACGTGCCGGACACGCCGGAACCACCTACTAGAGAGACCGGAACCACCTGCCAGACCCGCCTGAACCACCTGCTGAGTACGCTGGAACAACCTGCTCTACTCGCTGGAGCCACCTGCTGGACGCGCCAAAATCACCTGATGGCTACGCCAGCACCACTCGGCAGACAAGCCAGAATCACCTGCAGGGTATGCCGGAACCACCTCTCAGACGTGCCAGAACCCCTTGTCGGACACTCCGGAATCACCTGTCAGGCATGCCGGAACCACCTCTCGAGCGTGCCAGAATGACGTGCCAGAGACACCGGATGCACCTGCCGAGCACGCCGGAACCTCCTCTTCGACTCGCCGGAACCACCAGCCAGAGACGCCAAAATCCCCTGCCAGGTAGGCCAGAATCACATGGCGGACGCTCCGGAATCTCCCGCCGGGAAGGTAGGAACCACCTCTCAAACATACTGGAAGCACGTGCCGGACATGCCGGCACCACGTACTGGACAGACCAGAAACACCTGCCGGACCTGCCTGAACCACCTGCTGAGCACACCGGAACAACTTGCTCGACTCGCTGGAGCCACCTGCTGGACACCCCAAAATCACCAGCCAGCTATGCCAGAACCACTTGCCGTACACTCCGGAATCACCTGCTGGTTACACCAGAGCCACTTGGTGGACAATCCAGAATCACCTGCCGGACATGCCAGAACCACCTGTCACACATGCCGGAACCACGTGCCTGACACGCCGGAACCACCTCGCGGACAGACCGGAACCACCTACCAGACATGCCTGAACCACCTGCCGAGCATGCCGGAACCACCTGCCGGACACGCCAAAACCACCTGCGGGCTAGGCCAGAACCACTTGTAGGACTCTCCTGGAGCACCTGCCGGGCATGCGGGAACCACCTCTCAGACGTGCCAGAACCACGTGCGGCACATGACGGAACCCATTACCGGACAGACCGGAACCACCTGCTGGACACGCCAGAATCACCTGCCAAGAACACCGGAACCACCTGAACAGCTCGCCAGAAACACCTGCCGGACATGCCAAAATCACCTGCCGGCTACACCAGAACCTCTTGCCGGACACTCCGGAATCACCTGCCAGACATGATGCAACCAAATGTCAGACGTGCCAGAACCACGTGCCAGAGACACCGGATGCAACTGCCGAGCATGCCGGAACCTCCTGCTCAACTCGCTGTAACCACCTGCCGGGGACGCCAAAATCACCTGTCAGCTAGGCCAGAACCACGTGGCGGACTCTATGGAATCACCCGCCGGGCATGCCGGAACCAGCTCTCAGACGTGCCAGAAGCACGTGCCGGACACGCCGGAACCACCTACTAGAGAGACCGGAACCACCTGCCAGACCCGCCTGAACCACCTGCTGAGTACGCTGGAACAACCTGCTCTACTCGCTGGAGCCACCTGCTGGACGCGCCAAAATCACCTGATGGCTACGCCAGCACCACTCGGCAGACAAGCCAGAATCACCTGCAGGGTATGCCGGAACCACCTCTCAGACGTGCCAGAACCCCTTGTCGGACACTCCGGAATCACCTGTCAGGCATGCCGGAACCACCTCTCGAGCGTGCCAGAATGACGTGCCAGAGACACCGGATGCACCTGCCGAGCACGCCGGAACCTCCTCTTCGACTCGCCGGAACCACCAGCCAGAGACGCCAAAATCCCCTGCCAGGTAGGCCAGAATCACATGGCGGACGCTCCGGAATCTCCCGCCGGGAAGGTAGGAACCACCTCTCAAACATACTGGAAGCACGTGCCGGACATGCCGGCACCACGTACTGGACAGACCAGAAACACCTGCCGGACCTGCCTGAACCACCTGCTGAGCACACCGGAACAACTTGCTCGACTCGCTGGAGCCACCTGCTGGACACCCCAAAATCACCAGCCAGCTATGCCAGAACCACTTGCCGTACACTCCGGAATCACCTGCTGGTTACACCAGAGCCACTTGGTGGACAATCCAGAATCACCTGCCGGACATGCCAGAACCACCTGTCACACATGCCGGAACCACGTGCCTGACACGCCGGAACCACCTCGCGGACAGACCGGAACCACCTACCAGACATGCCTGAACCACCTGCCGAGCATGCCGGAACCACCTGCCGGACACGCCAAAACCACCTGCGGGCTAGGCCAGAACCACTTGTAGGACTCTCCTGGAGCACCTGCCGGGCATGCGGGAACCACCTCTCAGACGTGCCAGAACCACGTGCGGCACATGACGGAACCCATTACCGGACAGACCGGAACCACCTGCTGGACACGCCAGAATCACCTGCCAAGAACACCGGAACCACCTGAACAGCTCGCCAGAAACACCTGCCGGACATGCCAAAATCACCTGCCGGCTACACCAGAACCTCTTGCCGGACACTCCGGAATCACCTGCCAGACATGATGCAACCAAATGTCAGACGTGCCAGAACCACGTGCCAGAGACACCGGATGCAACTGCCGAGCATGCCGGAACCTCCTGCTCAACTCGCTGTAACCACCTGCCGGGGACGCCAAAATCACCTGTCAGCTAGGCCAGAACCACGTGGCGGACTCTATGGAATCACCCGCCGGGCATGCCGGAACCAGCTCTCAGACGTGCCAGAAGCACGTGCCGGACACGCCGGAACCACCTACTAGAGAGACCGGAACCACCTGCCAGACCCGCCTGAACCACCTGCTGAGTACGCTGGAACAACCTGCTCTACTCGCTGGAGCCACCTGCTGGACGCGCCAAAATCACCTGATGGCTACGCCAGCACCACTCGGCAGACAAGCCAGAATCACCTGCAGGGTATGCCGGAACCACCTCTCAGACGTGCCAGAACCCCTTGTCGGACACTCCGGAATCACCTGTCAGGCATGCCGGAACCACCTCTCGAGCGTGCCAGAATGACGTGCCAGAGACACCGGATGCACCTGCCGAGCACGCCGGAACCTCCTCTTCGACTCGCCGGAACCACCAGCCAGAGACGCCAAAATCCCCTGCCAGGTAGGCCAGAATCACATGGCGGACGCTCCGGAATCTCCCGCCGGGAAGGTAGGAACCACCTCTCAAACATACTGGAAGCACGTGCCGGACATGCCGGCACCACGTACTGGACAGACCAGAAACACCTGCCGGACCTGCCTGAACCACCTGCTGAGCACACCGGAACAACTTGCTCGACTCGCTGGAGCCACCTGCTGGACACCCCAAAATCACCAGCCAGCTATGCCAGAACCACTTGCCGTACACTCCGGAATCACCTGCTGGTTACACCAGAGCCACTTGGTGGACAATCCAGAATCACCTGCCGGACATGCCAGAACCACCTGTCACACATGCCGGAACCACGTGCCTGACACGCCGGAACCACCTCGCGGACAGACCGGAACCACCTACCAGACATGCCTGAACCACCTGCCGAGCATGCCGGAACCACCTGCCGGACACGCCAAAACCACCTGCGGGCTAGGCCAGAACCACTTGTAGGACTCTCCTGGAGCACCTGCCGGGCATGCGGGAACCACCTCTCAGACGTGCCAGAACCACGTGCGGCACATGACGGAACCCATTACCGGACAGACCGGAACCACCTGCTGGACACGCCAGAATCACCTGCCAAGAACACCGGAACCACCTGAACAGCTCGCCAGAAACACCTGCCGGACATGCCAAAATCACCTGCCGGCTACACCAGAACCTCTTGCCGGACACTCCGGAATCACCTGCCAGACATGATGCAACCAAATGTCAGACGTGCCAGAACCACGTGCCAGAGACACCGGATGCAACTGCCGAGCATGCCGGAACCTCCTGCTCAACTCGCTGTAACCACCTGCCGGGGACGCCAAAATCACCTGTCAGCTAGGCCAGAACCACGTGGCGGACTCTATGGAATCACCCGCCGGGCATGCCGGAACCAGCTCTCAGACGTGCCAGAAGCACGTGCCGGACACGCCGGAACCACCTACTAGAGAGACCGGAACCACCTGCCAGACCCGCCTGAACCACCTGCTGAGTACGCTGGAACAACCTGCTCTACTCGCTGGAGCCACCTGCTGGACGCGCCAAAATCACCTGATGGCTACGCCAGCACCACTCGGCAGACAAGCCAGAATCACCTGCAGGGTATGCCGGAACCACCTCTCAGACGTGCCAGAACCCCTTGTCGGACACTCCGGAATCACCTGTCAGGCATGCCGGAACCACCTCTCGAGCGTGCCAGAATGACGTGCCAGAGACACCGGATGCACCTGCCGAGCACGCCGGAACCTCCTCTTCGACTCGCCGGAACCACCAGCCAGAGACGCCAAAATCCCCTGCCAGGTAGGCCAGAATCACATGGCGGACGCTCCGGAATCTCCCGCCGGGAAGGTAGGAACCACCTCTCAAACATACTGGAAGCACGTGCCGGACATGCCGGCACCACGTACTGGACAGACCAGAAACACCTGCCGGACCTGCCTGAACCACCTGCTGAGCACACCGGAACAACTTGCTCGACTCGCTGGAGCCACCTGCTGGACACCCCAAAATCACCAGCCAGCTATGCCAGAACCACTTGCCGTACACTCCGGAATCACCTGCTGGTTACACCAGAGCCACTTGGTGGACAATCCAGAATCACCTGCCGGACATGCCAGAACCACCTGTCACACATGCCGGAACCACGTGCCTGACACGCCGGAACCACCTCGCGGACAGACCGGAACCACCTACCAGACATGCCTGAACCACCTGCCGAGCATGCCGGAACCACCTGCCGGACACGCCAAAACCACCTGCGGGCTAGGCCAGAACCACTTGTAGGACTCTCCTGGAGCACCTGCCGGGCATGCGGGAACCACCTCTCAGACGTGCCAGAACCACGTGCGGCACATGACGGAACCCATTACCGGACAGACCGGAACCACCTGCTGGACACGCCAGAATCACCTGCCAAGAACACCGGAACCACCTGAACAGCTCGCCAGAAACACCTGCCGGACATGCCAAAATCACCTGCCGGCTACACCAGAACCTCTTGCCGGACACTCCGGAATCACCTGCCAGACATGATGCAACCAAATGTCAGACGTGCCAGAACCACGTGCCAGAGACACCGGATGCAACTGCCGAGCATGCCGGAACCTCCTGCTCAACTCGC
Organism: Equus asinus; assembly: GCF_041296235.1. Classification (NCBI taxonomy): domain Eukaryota; kingdom Metazoa; phylum Chordata; class Mammalia; order Perissodactyla; family Equidae; genus Equus; species Equus asinus. The sequence continues at coordinate 195,084 of NW_027225125.1, forward strand.
TGTAACCACCTGCCGGGGACGCCAAAATCACCTGTCAGCTAGGCCAGAACCACGTGGCGGACTCTATGGAATCACCCGCCGGGCATGCCGGAACCAGCTCTCAGACGTGCCAGAAGCACGTGCCGGACACGCCGGAACCACCTACTAGAGAGACCGGAACCACCTGCCAGACCCGCCTGAACCACCTGCTGAGTACGCTGGAACAACCTGCTCTACTCGCTGGAGCCACCTGCTGGACGCGCCAAAATCACCTGATGGCTACGCCAGCACCACTCGGCAGACAAGCCAGAATCACCTGCAGGGTATGCCGGAACCACCTCTCAGACGTGCCAGAACCCCTTGTCGGACACTCCGGAATCACCTGTCAGGCATGCCGGAACCACCTCTCGAGCGTGCCAGAATGACGTGCCAGAGACACCGGATGCACCTGCCGAGCACGCCGGAACCTCCTCTTCGACTCGCCGGAACCACCAGCCAGAGACGCCAAAATCCCCTGCCAGGTAGGCCAGAATCACATGGCGGACGCTCCGGAATCTCCCGCCGGGAAGGTAGGAACCACCTCTCAAACATACTGGAAGCACGTGCCGGACATGCCGGCACCACGTACTGGACAGACCAGAAACACCTGCCGGACCTGCCTGAACCACCTGCTGAGCACACCGGAACAACTTGCTCGACTCGCTGGAGCCACCTGCTGGACACCCCAAAATCACCAGCCAGCTATGCCAGAACCACTTGCCGTACACTCCGGAATCACCTGCTGGTTACACCAGAGCCACTTGGTGGACAATCCAGAATCACCTGCCGGACATGCCAGAACCACCTGTCACACATGCCGGAACCACGTGCCTGACACGCCGGAACCACCTCGCGGACAGACCGGAACCACCTACCAGACATGCCTGAACCACCTGCCGAGCATGCCGGAACCACCTGCCGGACACGCCAAAACCACCTGCGGGCTAGGCCAGAACCACTTGTAGGACTCTCCTGGAGCACCTGCCGGGCATGCGGGAACCACCTCTCAGACGTGCCAGAACCACGTGCGGCACATGACGGAACCCATTACCGGACAGACCGGAACCACCTGCTGGACACGCCAGAATCACCTGCCAAGAACACCGGAACCACCTGAACAGCTCGCCAGAAACACCTGCCGGACATGCCAAAATCACCTGCCGGCTACACCAGAACCTCTTGCCGGACACTCCGGAATCACCTGCCAGACATGATGCAACCAAATGTCAGACGTGCCAGAACCACGTGCCAGAGACACCGGATGCAACTGCCGAGCATGCCGGAACCTCCTGCTCAACTCGCTGTAACCACCTGCCGGGGACGCCAAAATCACCTGTCAGCTAGGCCAGAACCACGTGGCGGACTCTATGGAATCACCCGCCGGGCATGCCGGAACCAGCTCTCAGACGTGCCAGAAGCACGTGCCGGACACGCCGGAACCACCTACTAGAGAGACCGGAACCACCTGCCAGACCCGCCTGAACCACCTGCTGAGTACGCTGGAACAACCTGCTCTACTCGCTGGAGCCACCTGCTGGACGCGCCAAAATCACCTGATGGCTACGCCAGCACCACTCGGCAGACAAGCCAGAATCACCTGCAGGGTATGCCGGAACCACCTCTCAGACGTGCCAGAACCCCTTGTCGGACACTCCGGAATCACCTGTCAGGCATGCCGGAACCACCTCTCGAGCGTGCCAGAATGACGTGCCAGAGACACCGGATGCACCTGCCGAGCACGCCGGAACCTCCTCTTCGACTCGCCGGAACCACCAGCCAGAGACGCCAAAATCCCCTGCCAGGTAGGCCAGAATCACATGGCGGACGCTCCGGAATCTCCCGCCGGGAAGGTAGGAACCACCTCTCAAACATACTGGAAGCACGTGCCGGACATGCCGGCACCACGTACTGGACAGACCAGAAACACCTGCCGGACCTGCCTGAACCACCTGCTGAGCACACCGGAACAACTTGCTCGACTCGCTGGAGCCACCTGCTGGACACCCCAAAATCACCAGCCAGCTATGCCAGAACCACTTGCCGTACACTCCGGAATCACCTGCTGGTTACACCAGAGCCACTTGGTGGACAATCCAGAATCACCTGCCGGACATGCCAGAACCACCTGTCACACATGCCGGAACCACGTGCCTGACACGCCGGAACCACCTCGCGGACAGACCGGAACCACCTACCAGACATGCCTGAACCACCTGCCGAGCATGCCGGAACCACCTGCCGGACACGCCAAAACCACCTGCGGGCTAGGCCAGAACCACTTGTAGGACTCTCCTGGAGCACCTGCCGGGCATGCGGGAACCACCTCTCAGACGTGCCAGAACCACGTGCGGCACATGACGGAACCCATTACCGGACAGACCGGAACCACCTGCTGGACACGCCAGAATCACCTGCCAAGAACACCGGAACCACCTGAACAGCTCGCCAGAAACACCTGCCGGACATGCCAAAATCACCTGCCGGCTACACCAGAACCTCTTGCCGGACACTCCGGAATCACCTGCCAGACATGATGCAACCAAATGTCAGACGTGCCAGAACCACGTGCCAGAGACACCGGATGCAACTGCCGAGCATGCCGGAACCTCCTGCTCAACTCGCTGTAACCACCTGCCGGGGACGCCAAAATCACCTGTCAGCTAGGCCAGAACCACGTGGCGGACTCTATGGAATCACCCGCCGGGCATGCCGGAACCAGCTCTCAGACGTGCCAGAAGCACGTGCCGGACACGCCGGAACCACCTACTAGAGAGACCGGAACCACCTGCCAGACCCGCCTGAACCACCTGCTGAGTACGCTGGAACAACCTGCTCTACTCGCTGGAGCCACCTGCTGGACACGCCAAAATCACCTGATGGCTACGCCAGCACCACTCGGCAGACAAGCCAGAATCACCTGCAGGGTATGCCGGAACCACCTCTCAGACGTGCCAGAACCCCTTGTCGGACACTCCGGAATCACCTGTCAGGCATGCCGGAACCACCTCTCGAGCGTGCCAGAATGACGTGCCAGAGACACCGGATGCACCTGCCGAGCACGCCGGAACCTCCTCTTCGACTCGCCGGAACCACCAGCCAGAGACGCCAAAATCCCCTGCCAGGTAGGCCAGAATCACATGGCGGACGCTCCGGAATCTCCCGCCGGGAAGGTAGGAACCACCTCTCAAACATACTGGAAGCACGTGCCGGACATGCCGGCACCACGTACTGGACAGACCAGAAACACCTGCCGGACCTGCCTGAACCACCTGCTGAGCACACCGGAACAACTTGCTCGACTCGCTGGAGCCACCTGCTGGACACCCCAAAATCACCAGCCAGCTATGCCAGAACCACTTGCCGTACACTCCGGAATCACCTGCTGGTTACACCAGAGCCACTTGGTGGACAATCCAGAATCACCTGCCGGACATGCCAGAACCACCTGTCACACATGCCGGAACCACGTGCCTGACACGCCGGAACCACCTCGCGGACAGACCGGAACCACCTACCAGACATGCCTGAACCACCTGCCGAGCATGCCGGAACCACCTGCCGGACACGCCAAAACCACCTGCGGGCTAGGCCAGAACCACTTGTAGGACTCTCCTGGAGCACCTGCCGGGCATGCGGGAACCACCTCTCAGACGTGCCAGAACCACGTGCGGCACATGACGGAACCCATTACCGGACAGACCGGAACCACCTGCTGGACACGCCAGAATCACCTGCCAAGAACACCGGAACCACCTGAACAGCTCGCCAGAAACACCTGCCGGACATGCCAAAATCACCTGCCGGCTACACCAGAACCTCTTGCCGGACACTCCGGAATCACCTGCCAGACATGATGCAACCAAATGTCAGACGTGCCAGAACCACGTGCCAGAGACACCGGATGCAACTGCCGAGCATGCCGGAACCTCCTGCTCAACTCGCTGTAACCACCTGCCGGGGACGCCAAAATCACCTGTCAGCTAGGCCAGAACCACGTGGCGGACTCTATGGAATCACCCGCCGGGCATGCCGGAACCAGCTCTCAGACGTGCCAGAAGCACGTGCCGGACACGCCGGAACCACCTACTAGAGAGACCGGAACCACCTGCCAGACCCGCCTGAACCACCTGCTGAGTACGCTGGAACAACCTGCTCTACTCGCTGGAGCCACCTGCTGGACACGCCAAAATCACCTGATGGCTACGCCAGCACCACTCGGCAGACAAGCCAGAATCACCTGCAGGGTATGCCGGAACCACCTCTCAGACGTGCCAGAACCCCTTGTCGGACACTCCGGAATCACCTGTCAGGCATGCCGGAACCACCTCTCGAGCGTGCCAGAATGACGTGCCAGAGACACCGGATGCACCTGCCGAGCACGCCGGAACCTCCTCTTCGACTCGCCGGAACCACCAGCCAGAGACGCCAAAATCCCCTGCCAGGTAGGCCAGAATCACATGGCGGACGCTCCGGAATCTCCCGCCGGGAAGGTAGGAACCACCTCTCAAACATACTGGAAGCACGTGCCGGACATGCCGGCACCACGTACTGGACAGACCAGAAACACCTGCCGGACCTGCCTGAACCACCTGCTGAGCACACCGGAACAACTTGCTCGACTCGCTGGAGCCACCTGCTGGACACCCCAAAATCACCAGCCAGCTATGCCAGAACCACTTGCCGTACACTCCGGAATCACCTGCTGGTTACACCAGAGCCACTTGGTGGACAATCCAGAATCACCTGCCGGACATGCCAGAACCACCTGTCACACATGCCGGAACCACGTGCCTGACACGCCGGAACCACCTCGCGGACAGACCGGAACCACCTACCAGACATGCCTGAACCACCTGCCGAGCATGCCGGAACCACCTGCCGGACACGCCAAAACCACCTGCGGGCTAGGCCAGAACCACTTGTAGGACTCTCCTGGAGCACCTGCCGGGCATGCGGGAACCACCTCTCAGACGTGCCAGAACCACGTGCGGCACATGACGGAACCCATTACCGGACAGACCGGAACCACCTGCTGGACACGCCAGAATCACCTGCCAAGAACACCGGAACCACCTGAACAGCTCGCCAGAAACACCTGCCGGACATGCCAAAATCACCTGCCGGCTACACCAGAACCTCTTGCCGGACACTCCGGAATCACCTGCCAGACATGATGCAACCAAATGTCAGACGTGCCAGAACCACGTGCCAGAGACACCGGATGCAACTGCCGAGCATGCCGGAACCTCCTGCTCAACTCGCTGTAACCACCTGCCGGGGACGCCAAAATCACCTGTCAGCTAGGCCAGAACCACGTGGCGGACTCTATGGAATCACCCGCCGGGCATGCCGGAACCAGCTCTCAGACGTGCCAGAAGCACGTGCCGGACACGCCGGAACCACCTACTAGAGAGACCGGAACCACCTGCCAGACCCGCCTGAACCACCTGCTGAGTACGCTGGAACAACCTGCTCTACTCGCTGGAGCCACCTGCTGGACACGCCAAAATCACCTGATGGCTACGCCAGCACCACTCGGCAGACAAGCCAGAATCACCTGCAGGGTATGCCGGAACCACCTCTCAGACGTGCCAGAACCCCTTGTCGGACACTCCGGAATCACCTGTCAGGCATGCCGGAACCACCTCTCGAGCGTGCCAGAATGACGTGCCAGAGACACCGGATGCACCTGCCGAGCACGCCGGAACCTCCTCTTCGACTCGCCGGAACCACCAGCCAGAGACGCCAAAATCCCCTGCCAGGTAGGCCAGAATCACATGGCGGACGCTCCGGAATCTCCCGCCGGGAAGGTAGGAACCACCTCTCAAACATACTGGAAGCACGTGCCGGACATGCCGGCACCACGTACTGGACAGACCAGAAACACCTGCCGGACCTGCCTGAACCACCTGCTGAGCACACCGGAACAACTTGCTCGACTCGCTGGAGCCACCTGCTGGACACCCCAAAATCACCAGCCAGCTATGCCAGAACCACTTGCCGTACACTCCGGAATCACCTGCTGGTTACACCAGAGCCACTTGGTGGACAATCCAGAATCACCTGCCGGACATGCCAGAACCACCTGTCACACATGCCGGAACCACGTGCCTGACACGCCGGAACCACCTCGCGGACAGACCGGAACCACCTACCAGACATGCCTGAACCACCTGCCGAGCATGCCGGAACCACCTGCCGGACACGCCAAAACCACCTGCGGGCTAGGCCAGAACCACTTGTAGGACTCTCCTGGAGCACCTGCCGGGCATGCGGGAACCACCTCTCAGACGTGCCAGAACCACGTGCGGCACATGACGGAACCCATTACCGGACAGACCGGAACCACCTGCTGGACACGCCAGAATCACCTGCCAAGAACACCGGAACCACCTGAACAGCTCGCCAGAAACACCTGCCGGACATGCCAAAATCACCTGCCGGCTACACCAGAACCTCTTGCCGGACACTCCGGAATCACCTGCCAGACATGATGCAACCAAATGTCAGACGTGCCAGAACCACGTGCCAGAGACACCGGATGCAACTGCCGAGCATGCCGGAACCTCCTGCTCAACTCGCTGTAACCACCTGCCGGGGACGCCAAAATCACCTGTCAGCTAGGCCAGAACCACGTGGCGGACTCTATGGAATCACCCGCCGGGCATGCCGGAACCAGCTCTCAGACGTGCCAGAAGCACGTGCCGGACACGCCGGAACCACCTACTAGAGAGACCGGAACCACCTGCCAGACCCGCCTGAACCACCTGCTGAGTACGCTGGAACAACCTGCTCTACTCGCTGGAGCCACCTGCTGGACACGCCAAAATCACCTGATGGCTACGCCAGCACCACTCGGCAGACAAGCCAGAATCACCTGCAGGGTATGCCGGAACCACCTCTCAGACGTGCCAGAACCCCTTGTCGGACACTCCGGAATCACCTGTCAGGCATGCCGGAACCACCTCTCGAGCGTGCCAGAATGACGTGCCAGAGACACCGGATGCACCTGCCGAGCACGCCGGAACCTCCTCTTCGACTCGCCGGAACCACCAGCCAGAGACGCCAAAATCCCCTGCCAGGTAGGCCAGAATCACATGGCGGACGCTCCGGAATCTCCCGCCGGGAAGGTAGGAACCACCTCTCAAACATACTGGAAGCACGTGCCGGACATGCCGGCACCACGTACTGGACAGACCAGAAACACCTGCCGGACCTGCCTGAACCACCTGCTGAGCACACCGGAACAACTTGCTCGACTCGCTGGAGCCACCTGCTGGACACCCCAAAATCACCAGCCAGCTATGCCAGAACCACTTGCCGTACACTCCGGAATCACCTGCTGGTTACACCAGAGCCACTTGGTGGACAATCCAGAATCACCTGCCGGACATGCCAGAACCACCTGTCACACATGCCGGAACCACGTGCCTGACACGCCGGAACCACCTCGCGGACAGACCGGAACCACCTACCAGACATGCCTGAACCACCTGCCGAGCATGCCGGAACCACCTGCCGGACACGCCAAAACCACCTGCGGGCTAGGCCAGAACCACTTGTAGGACTCTCCTGGAGCACCTGCCGGGCATGCGGGAACCACCTCTCAGACGTGCCAGAACCACGTGCGGCACATGACGGAACCCATTACCGGACAGACCGGAACCACCTGCTGGACACGCCAGAATCACCTGCCAAGAACACCGGAACCACCTGAACAGCTCGCCAGAAACACCTGCCGGACATGCCAAAATCACCTGCCGGCTACACCAGAACCTCTTGCCGGACACTCCGGAATCACCTGCCAGACATGATGCAACCAAATGTCAGACGTGCCAGAACCACGTGCCAGAGACACCGGATGCAACTGCCGAGCATGCCGGAACCTCCTGCTCAACTCGCTGTAACCACCTGCCGGGGACGCCAAAATCACCTGTCAGCTAGGCCAGAACCACGTGGCGGACTCTATGGAATCACCCGCCGGGCATGCCGGAACCAGCTCTCAGACGTGCCAGAAGCACGTGCCGGACACGCCGGAACCACCTACTAGAGAGACCGGAACCACCTGCCAGACCCGCCTGAACCACCTGCTGAGTACGCTGGAACAACCTGCTCTACTCGCTGGAGCCACCTGCTGGACACGCCAAAATCACCTGATGGCTACGCCAGCACCACTCGGCAGACAAGCCAGAATCACCTGCAGGGTATGCCGGAACCACCTCTCAGACGTGCCAGAACCCCTTGTCGGACACTCCGGAATCACCTGTCAGGCATGCCGGAACCACCTCTCGAGCGTGCCAGAATGACGTGCCAGAGACACCGGATGCACCTGCCGAGCACGCCGGAACCTCCTCTTCGACTCGCCGGAACCACCAGCCAGAGACGCCAAAATCCCCTGCCAGGTAGGCCAGAATCACATGGCGGACGCTCCGGAATCTCCCGCCGGGAAGGTAGGAACCACCTCTCAAACATACTGGAAGCACGTGCCGGACATGCCGGCACCACGTACTGGACAGACCAGAAACACCTGCCGGACCTGCCTGAACCACCTGCTGAGCACACCGGAACAACTTGCTCGACTCGCTGGAGCCACCTGCTGGACACCCCAAAATCACCAGCCAGCTATGCCAGAACCACTTGCCGTACACTCCGGAATCACCTGCTGGTTACACCAGAGCCACTTGGTGGACAATCCAGAATCACCTGCCGGACATGCCAGAACCACCTGTCACACATGCCGGAACCACGTGCCTGACACGCCGGAACCACCTCGCGGACAGACCGGAACCACCTACCAGACATGCCTGAACCACCTGCCGAGCATGCCGGAACCACCTGCCGGACACGCCAAAACCACCTGCGGGCTAGGCCAGAACCACTTGTAGGACTCTCCTGGAGCACCTGCCGGGCATGCGGGAACCACCTCTCAGACGTGCCAGAACCACGTGCGGCACATGACGGAACCCATTACCGGACAGACCGGAACCACCTGCTGGACACGCCAGAATCACCTGCCAAGAACACCGGAACCACCTGAACAGCTCGCCAGAAACACCTGCCGGACATGCCAAAATCACCTGCCGGCTACACCAGAACCTCTTGCCGGACACTCCGGAATCACCTGCCAGACATGATGCAACCAAATGTCAGACGTGCCAGAACCACGTGCCAGAGACACCGGATGCAACTGCCGAGCATGCCGGAACCTCCTGCTCAACTCGCTGTAACCACCTGCCGGGGACGCCAAAATCACCTGTCAGCTAGGCCAGAACCACGTGGCGGACTCTATGGAATCACCCGCCGGGCATGCCGGAACCAGCTCTCAGACGTGCCAGAAGCACGTGCCGGACACGCCGGAACCACCTACTAGAGAGACCGGAACCACCTGCCAGACCCGCCTGAACCACCTGCTGAGTACGCTGGAACAACCTGCTCTACTCGCTGGAGCCACCTGCTGGACACGCCGAAATCACCTGATGGCTACGCCAGCACCACTCGGCAGACAAGCCAGAATCACCTGCAGGGTATGCCGGAACCACCTCTCAGACGTGCCAGAACCCCTTGTCGGACACTCCGGAATCACCTGTCAGGCATGCCGGAACCACCTCTCGAGCGTGCCAGAATGACGTGCCAGAGACACCGGATGCACCTGCCGAGCACGCCGGAACCTCCTCTTCGACTCGCCGGAACCACCAGCCAGAGACGCCAAAATCCCCTGCCAGGTAGGCCAGAATCACATGGCGGACGCTCCGGAATCTCCCGCCGGGAAGGTAGGAACCACCTCTCAAACATACTGGAAGCACGTGCCGGACATGCCGGCACCACGTACTGGACAGACCAGAAACACCTGCCGGACCTGCCTGAACCACCTGCTGAGCACACCGGAACAACTTGCTCGACTCGCTGGAGCCACCTGCTGGACACCCCAAAATCACCAGCCAGCTATGCCAGAACCACTTGCCGTACACTCCGGAATCACCTGCTGGTTACACCAGAGCCACTTGGTGGACAATCCAGAATCACCTGCCGGACATGCCAGAACCACCTGTCACACATGCCGGAACCACGTGCCTGACACGCCGGAACCACCTCGCGGACAGACCGGAACCACCTACCAGACATGCCTGAACCACCTGCCGAGCATGCCGGAACCACCTGCCGGACACGCCAAAACCACCTGCGGGCTAGGCCAGAACCACTTGTAGGACTCTCCTGGAGCACCTGCCGGGCATGCGGGAACCACCTCTCAGACGTGCCAGAACCACGTGCGGCACATGACGGAACCCATTACCGGACAGACCGGAACCACCTGCTGGACACGCCAGAATCACCTGCCAAGAACACCGGAACCACCTGAACAGCTCGCCAGAAACACCTGCCGGGCATGCCAAAATCACCTGCCGGCTACACCAGAACCTCTTGCCGGACACTCCGGAATCACCTGCCAGACATGATGCAACCAAATGTCAGACGTGCCAGAACCACGTGCCAGAGACACCGGATGCAACTGCCGAGCATGCCGGAACCTCCTGCTCAACTCGCTGTAACCACCTGCCGGGGACGCCAAAATCACCTGTCAGCTAGGCCAGAACCACGTGGCGGACTCTATGGAATCACCCGCCGGGCATGCCGGAACCAGCTCTCAGACGTGCCAGAAGCACGTGCCGGACACGCCGGAACCACCTACTAGAGAGACCGGAACCACCTGCCAGACCCGCCTGAACCACCTGCTGAGTACGCTGGAACAACCTGCTCTACTCGCTGGAGCCACCTGCTGGACGCGCCGAAATCACCTGATGGCTACGCCAGCACCACTCGGCAGACAAGCCAGAATCACCTGCAGGGTATGCCGGAACCACCTCTCAGACGTGCCAGAACCCCTTGTCGGACACTCCGGAATCACCTGTCAGGCATGCCGGAACCACCTCTCGAGCGTGCCAGAATGACGTGCCAGAGACACCGGATGCACCTGCCGAGCACGCCGGAACCTCCTCTTCGACTCGCCGGAACCACCAGCCAGAGACGCCAAAATCCCCTGCCAGGTAGGCCAGAATCACATGGCGGACGCTCCGGAATCTCCCGCCGGGAAGGTAGGAACCACCTCTCAAACATACTGGAAGCACGTGCCGGACATGCCGGCACCACGTACTGGACAGACCAGAAACACCTGCCGGACCTGCCTGAACCACCTGCTGAGCACACCGGAACAACTTGCTCGACTCGCTGGAGCCACCTGCTGGACACCCCAAAATCACCAGCCAGCTATGCCAGAACCACTTGCCGTACACTCCGGAATCACCTGCTGGTTACACCAGAGCCACTTGGTGGACAATCCAGAATCACCTGCCGGACATGCCAGAACCACCTGTCACACATGCCGGAACCACGTGCCTGACACGCCGGAACCACCTCGCGGACAGACCGGAACCACCTACCAGACATGCCTGAACCACCTGCCGAGCATGCCGGAACCACCTGCCGGACACGCCAAAACCACCTGCGGGCTAGGCCAGAACCACTTGTAGGACTCTCCTGGAGCACCTGCCGGGCATGCGGGAACCACCTCTCAGACGTGCCAGAACCACGTGCGGCACATGACGGAACCCATTACCGGACAGACCGGAACCACCTGCTGGACACGCCAGAATCACCTGCCAAGAACACCGGAACCACCTGAACAGCTCGCCAGAAACACCTGCCGGGCATGCCAAAATCACCTGCCGGCTACACCAGAACCTCTTGCCGGACACTCCGGAATCACCTGCCAGACATGATGCAACCAAATGTCAGACGTGCCAGAACCACGTGCCAGAGACACCGGATGCAACTGCCGAGCATGCCGGAACCTCCTGCTCAACTCGCTGTAACCACCTGCCGGGGACGCCAAAATCACCTGTCAGCTAGGCCAGAACCACGTGGCGGACTCTATGGAATCACCCGCCGGGCATGCCGGAACCAGCTCTCAGACGTGCCAGAAGCACGTGCCGGACACGCCGGAACCACCTACTAGAGAGACCGGAACCACCTGCCAGACCCGCCTGAACCACCTGCTGAGTACGCTGGAACAACCTGCTCTACTCGCTGGAGCCACCTGCTGGACGCGCCGAAATCACCTGATGGCTACGCCAGCACCACTCGGCAGACAAGCCAGAATCACCTGCAGGGTATGCCGGAACCACCTCTCAGACGTGCCAGAACCCCTTGTCGGACACTCCGGAATCACCTGTCAGGCATGCCGGAACCACCTCTCGAGCGTGCCAGAATGACGTGCCAGAGACACCGGATGCACCTGCCGAGCACGCCGGAACCTCCTCTTCGACTCGCCGGAACCACCAGCCAGAGACGCCAAAATCCCCTGCCAGGTAGGCCAGAATCACATGGCGGACGCTCCGGAATCTCCCGCCGGGAAGGTAGGAACCACCTCTCAAACATACTGGAAGCACGTGCCGGACATGCCGGCACCACGTACTGGACAGACCAGAAACACCTGCCGGACCTGCCTGAACCACCTGCTGAGCACACCGGAACAACTTGCTCGACTCGCTGGAGCCACCTGCTGGACACCCCAAAATCACCAGCCAGCTATGCCAGAACCACTTGCCGTACACTCCGGAATCACCTGCTGGTTACACCAGAGCCACTTGGTGGACAATCCAGAATCACCTGCCGGACATGCCAGAACCACCTGTCACACATGCCGGAACCACGTGCCTGACACGCCGGAACCACCTCGCGGACAGACCGGAACCACCTACCAGACATGCCTGAACCACCTGCCGAGCATGCCGGAACCACCTGCCGGACACGCCAAAACCACCTGCGGGCTAGGCCAGAACCACTTGTAGGACTCTCCTGGAGCACCTGCCGGGCATGCGGGAACCACCTCTCAGACGTGCCAGAACCACGTGCGGCACATGACGGAACCCATTACCGGACAGACCGGAACCACCTGCTGGACACGCCAGAATCACCTGCCAAGAACACCGGAACCACCTGAACAGCTCGCCAGAAACACCTGCCGGGCATGCCAAAATCACCTGCCGGCTACACCAGAACCTCTTGCCGGACACTCCGGAATCACCTGCCAGACATGATGCAACCAAATGTCAGACGTGCCAGAACCACGTGCCAGAGACACCGGATGCAACTGCCGAGCATGCCGGAACCTCCTGCTCAACTCGCTGTAACCACCTGCCGGGGACGCCAAAATCACCTGTCAGCTAGGCCAGAACCACGTGGCGGACTCTATGGAATCACCCGCCGGGCATGCCGGAACCAGCTCTCAGACGTGCCAGAAGCACGTGCCGGACACGCCGGAACCACCTACTAGAGAGACCGGAACCACCTGCCAGACCCGCCTGAACCACCTGCTGAGTACGCTGGAACAACCTGCTCTACTCGCTGGAGCCACCTGCTGGACGCGCCGAAATCACCTGATGGCTACGCCAGCACCACTCGGCAGACAAGCCAGAATCACCTGCAGGGTATGCCGGAACCACCTCTCAGACGTGCCAGAACCCCTTGTCGGACACTCCGGAATCACCTGTCAGGCATGCCGGAACCACCTCTCGAGCGTGCCAGAATGACGTGCCAGAGACACCGGATGCACCTGCCGAGCACGCCGGAACCTCCTCTTCGACTCGCCGGAACCACCAGCCAGAGACGCCAAAATCCCCTGCCAGGTAGGCCAGAATCACATGGCGGACGCTCCGGAATCTCCCGCCGGGAAGGTAGGAACCACCTCTCAAACATACTGGAAGCACGTGCCGGACATGCCGGCACCACGTACTGGACAGACCAGAAACACCTGCCGGACCTGCCTGAACCACCTGCTGAGCACACCGGAACAACTTGCTCGACTCGCTGGAGCCACCTGCTGGACACCCCAAAATCACCAGCCAGCTATGCCAGAACCACTTGCCGTACACTCCGGAATCACCTGCTGGTTACACCAGAGCCACTTGGTGGACAATCCAGAATCACCTGCCGGACATGCCAGAACCACCTGTCACACATGCCGGAACCACGTGCCTGACACGCCGGAACCACCTCGCGGACAGACCGGAACCACCTACCAGACATGCCTGAACCACCTGCCGAGCATGCCGGAACCACCTGCCGGACACGCCAAAACCACCTGCGGGCTAGGCCAGAACCACTTGTAGGACTCTCCTGGAGCACCTGCCGGGCATGCGGGAACCACCTCTCAGACGTGCCAGAACCACGTGCGGCACATGACGGAACCCATTACCGGACAGACCGGAACCACCTGCTGGACACGCCAGAATCACCTGCCAAGAACACCGGAACCACCTGAACAGCTCGCCAGAAACACCTGCCGGGCATGCCAAAATCACCTGCCGGCTACACCAGAACCTCTTGCCGGACACTCCGGAATCACCTGCCAGACATGATGCAACCAAATGTCAGACGTGCCAGAACCACGTGCCAGAGACACCGGATGCAACTGCCGAGCATGCCGGAACCTCCTGCTCAACTCGCTGTAACCACCTGCCGGGGACGCCAAAATCACCTGTCAGCTAGGCCAGAACCACGTGGCGGACTCTATGGAATCACCCGCCGGGCATGCCGGAACCAGCTCTCAGACGTGCCAGAAGCACGTGCCGGACACGCCGGAACCACCTACTAGAGAGACCGGAACCACCTGCCAGACCCGCCTGAACCACCTGCTGAGTACGCTGGAACAACCTGCTCTACTCGCTGGAGCCACCTGCTGGACGCGCCGAAATCACCTGATGGCTACGCCAGCACCACTCGGCAGACAAGCCAGAATCACCTGCAGGGTATGCCGGAACCACCTCTCAGACGTGCCAGAACCCCTTGTCGGACACTCCGGAATCACCTGTCAGGCATGCCGGAACCACCTCTCGAGCGTGCCAGAATGACGTGCCAGAGACACCGGATGCACCTGCCGAGCACGCCGGAACCTCCTCTTCGACTCGCCGGAACCACCAGCCAGAGACGCCAAAATCCCCTGCCAGGTAGGCCAGAATCACATGGCGGACGCTCCGGAATCTCCCGCCGGGAAGGTAGGAACCACCTCTCAAACATACTGGAAGCACGTGCCGGACATGCCGGCACCACGTACTGGACAGACCAGAAACACCTGCCGGACCTGCCTGAACCACCTGCTGAGCACACCGGAACAACTTGCTCGACTCGCTGGAGCCACCTGCTGGACACCCCAAAATCACCAGCCAGCTATGCCAGAACCACTTGCCGTACACTCCGGAATCACCTGCTGGTTACACCAGAGCCACTTGGTGGACAATCCAGAATCACCTGCCGGACATGCCAGAACCACCTGTCACACATGCCGGAACCACGTGCCTGACACGCCGGAACCACCTCGCGGACAGACCGGAACCACCTACCAGACATGCCTGAACCACCTGCCGAGCATGCCGGAACCACCTGCCGGACACGCCAAAACCACCTGCGGGCTAGGCCAGAACCACTTGTAGGACTCTCCTGGAGCACCTGCCGGGCATGCGGGAACCACCTCTCAGACGTGCCAGAACCACGTGCGGCACATGACGGAACCCATTACCGGACAGACCGGAACCACCTGCTGGACACGCCAGAATCACCTGCCAAGAACACCGGAACCACCTGAACAGCTCGCCAGAAACACCTGCCGGGCATGCCAAAATCACCTGCCGGCTACACCAGAACCTCTTGCCGGACACTCCGGAATCACCTGCCAGACATGATGCAACCAAATGTCAGACGTGCCAGAACCACGTGCCAGAGACACCGGATGCAACTGCCGAGCATGCCGGAACCTCCTGCTCAACTCGCTGTAACCACCTGCCGGGGACGCCAAAATCACCTGTCAGCTAGGCCAGAACCACGTGGCGGACTCTATGGAATCACCCGCCGGGCATGCCGGAACCAGCTCTCAGACGTGCCAGAAGCACGTGCCGGACACGCCGGAACCACCTACTAGAGAGACCGGAACCACCTGCCAGACCCGCCTGAACCACCTGCTGAGTACGCTGGAACAACCTGCTCTACTCGCTGGAGCCACCTGCTGGACGCGCCAAAATCACCTGATGGCTACGCCAGCACCACTCGGCAGACAAGCCAGAATCACCTGCAGGGTATGCCGGAACCACCTCTCAGACGTGCCAGAACCCCTTGTCGGACACTCCGGAATCACCTGTCAGGCATGCCGGAACCACCTCTCGAGCGTGCCAGAATGACGTGCCAGAGACACCGGATGCACCTGCCGAGCACGCCGGAACCTCCTCTTCGACTCGCCGGAACCACCAGCCAGAGACGCCAAAATCCCCTGCCAGGTAGGCCAGAATCACATGGCGGACGCTCCGGAATCTCCCGCCGGGAAGGTAGGAACCACCTCTCAAACATACTGGAAGCACGTGCCGGACATGCCGGCACCACGTACTGGACAGACCAGAAACACCTGCCGGACCTGCCTGAACCACCTGCTGAGCACACCGGAACAACTTGCTCGACTCGCTGGAGCCACCTGCTGGACACCCCAAAATCACCAGCCAGCTATGCCAGAACCACTTGCCGTACACTCCGGAATCACCTGCTGGTTACACCAGAGCCACTTGGTGGACAATCCAGAATCACCTGCCGGACATGCCAGAACCACCTGTCACACATGCCGGAACCACGTGCCTGACACGCCGGAACCACCTCGCGGACAGACCGGAACCACCTACCAGACATGCCTGAACCACCTGCCGAGCATGCCGGAACCACCTGCCGGACACGCCAAAACCACCTGCGGGCTAGGCCAGAACCACTTGTAGGACTCTCCTGGAGCACCTGCCGGGCATGCGGGAACCACCTCTCAGACGTGCCAGAACCACGTGCGGCACATGACGGAACCCATTACCGGACAGACCGGAACCACCTGCTGGACACGCCAGAATCACCTGCCAAGAACACCGGAACCACCTGAACAGCTCGCCAGAAACACCTGCCGGGCATGCCAAAATCACCTGCCGGCTACACCAGAACCTCTTGCCGGACACTCCGGAATCACCTGCCAGACATGATGCAACCAAATGTCAGACGTGCCAGAACCACGTGCCAGAGACACCGGATGCAACTGCCGAGCATGCCGGAACCTCCTGCTCAACTCGCTGTAACCACCTGCCGGGGACGCCAAAATCACCTGTCAGCTAGGCCAGAACCACGTGGCGGACTCTATGGAATCACCCGCCGGGCATGCCGGAACCAGCTCTCAGACGTGCCAGAAGCACGTGCCGGACACGCCGGAACCACCTACTAGAGAGACCGGAACCACCTGCCAGACCCGCCTGAACCACCTGCTGAGTACGCTGGAACAACCTGCTCTACTCGCTGGAGCCACCTGCTGGACGCGCCAAAATCACCTGATGGCTACGCCAGCACCACTCGGCAGACAAGCCAGAATCACCTGCAGGGTATGCCGGAACCACCTCTCAGACGTGCCAGAACCCCTTGTCGGACACTCCGGAATCACCTGTCAGGCATGCCGGAACCACCTCTCGAGCGTGCCAGAATGACGTGCCAGAGACACCGGATGCACCTGCCGAGCACGCCGGAACCTCCTCTTCGACTCGCCGGAACCACCAGCCAGAGACGCCAAAATCCCCTGCCAGGTAGGCCAGAATCACATGGCGGACGCTCCGGAATCTCCCGCCGGGAAGGTAGGAACCACCTCTCAAACATACTGGAAGCACGTGCCGGACATGCCGGCACCACGTACTGGACAGACCAGAAACACCTGCCGGACCTGCCTGAACCACCTGCTGAGCACACCGGAACAACTTGCTCGACTCGCTGGAGCCACCTGCTGGACACCCCAAAATCACCAGCCAGCTATGCCAGAACCACTTGCCGTACACTCCGGAATCACCTGCTGGTTACACCAGAGCCACTTGGTGGACAATCCAGAATCACCTGCCGGACATGCCAGAACCACCTGTCACACATGCCGGAACCACGTGCCTGACACGCCGGAACCACCTCGCGGACAGACCGGAACCACCTACCAGACATGCCTGAACCACCTGCCGAGCATGCCGGAACCACCTGCCGGACACGCCAAAACCACCTGCGGGCTAGGCCAGAACCACTTGTAGGACTCTCCTGGAGCACCTGCCGGGCATGCGGGAACCACCTCTCAGACGTGCCAGAACCACGTGCGGCACATGACGGAACCCATTACCGGACAGACCGGAACCACCTGCTGGACACGCCAGAATCACCTGCCAAGAACACCGGAACCACCTGAACAGCTCGCCAGAAACACCTGCCGGGCATGCCAAAATCACCTGCCGGCTACACCAGAACCTCTTGCCGGACACTCCGGAATCACCTGCCAGACATGATGCAACCAAATGTCAGACGTGCCAGAACCACGTGCCAGAGACACCGGATGCAACTGCCGAGCATGCCGGAACCTCCTGCTCAACTCGCTGTAACCACCTGCCGGGGACGCCAAAATCACCTGTCAGCTAGGCCAGAACCACGTGGCGGACTCTATGGAATCACCCGCCGGGCATGCCGGAACCAGCTCTCAGACGTGCCAGAAGCACGTGCCGGACACGCCGGAACCACCTACTAGAGAGACCGGAACCACCTGCCAGACCCGCCTGAACCACCTGCTGAGTACGCTGGAACAACCTGCTCTACTCGCTGGAGCCACCTGCTGGACGCGCCAAAATCACCTGATGGCTACGCCAGCACCACTCGGCAGACAAGCCAGAATCACCTGCAGGGTATGCCGGAACCACCTCTCAGACGTGCCAGAACCCCTTGTCGGACACTCCGGAATCACCTGTCAGGCATGCCGGAACCACCTCTCGAGCGTGCCAGAATGACGTGCCAGAGACACCGGATGCACCTGCCGAGCACGCCGGAACCTCCTCTTCGACTCGCCGGAACCACCAGCCAGAGACGCCAAAATCCCCTGCCAGGTAGGCCAGAATCACATGGCGGACGCTCCGGAATCTCCCGCCGGGAAGGTAGGAACCACCTCTCAAACATACTGGAAGCACGTGCCGGACATGCCGGCACCACGTACTGGACAGACCAGAAACACCTGCCGGACCTGCCTGAACCACCTGCTGAGCACACCGGAACAACTTGCTCGACTCGCTGGAGCCACCTGCTGGACACCCCAAAATCACCAGCCAGCTATGCCAGAACCACTTGCCGTACACTCCGGAATCACCTGCTGGTTACACCAGAGCCACTTGGTGGACAATCCAGAATCACCTGCCGGACATGCCAGAACCACCTGTCACACATGCCGGAACCACGTGCCTGACACGCCGGAACCACCTCGCGGACAGACCGGAACCACCTACCAGACATGCCTGAACCACCTGCCGAGCATGCCGGAACCACCTGCCGGACACGCCAAAACCACCTGCGGGCTAGGCCAGAACCACTTGTAGGACTCTCCTGGAGCACCTGCCGGGCATGCGGGAACCACCTCTCAGACGTGCCAGAACCACGTGCGGCACATGACGGAACCCATTACCGGACAGACCGGAACCACCTGCTGGACACGCCAGAATCACCTGCCAAGAACACCGGAACCACCTGAACAGCTCGCCAGAAACACCTGCCGGACATGCCAAAATCACCTGCCGGCTACACCAGAACCTCTTGCCGGACACTCCGGAATCACCTGCCAGACATGATGCAACCAAATGTCAGACGTGCCAGAACCACGTGCCAGAGACACCGGATGCAACTGCCGAGCATGCCGGAACCTCCTGCTCAACTCGCTGTAACCACCTGCCGGGGACGCCAAAATCACCTGTCAGCTAGGCCAGAACCACGTGGCGGACTCTATGGAATCACCCGCCGGGCATGCCGGAACCAGCTCTCAGACGTGCCAGAAGCACGTGCCGGACACGCCGGAACCACCTACTAGAGAGACCGGAACCACCTGCCAGACCCGCCTGAACCACCTGCTGAGTACGCTGGAACAACCTGCTCTACTCGCTGGAGCCACCTGCTGGACACGCCAAAATCACCTGATGGCTACGCCAGCACCACTCGGCAGACAAGCCAGAATCACCTGCAGGGTATGCCGGAACCACCTCTCAGACGTGCCAGAACCCCTTGTCGGACACTCCGGAATCACCTGTCAGGCATGCCGGAACCACCTCTCGAGCGTGCCAGAATGACGTGCCAGAGACACCGGATGCACCTGCCGAGCACGCCGGAACCTCCTCTTCGACTCGCTGGAACCACCAGCCAGAGACGCCAAAATCCCCTGCCAGGTAGGCCAGAATCACATGGCGGACGCTCCGGAATCTCCCGCCGGGAAGGTAGGAACCACCTCTCAAACATACTGGAAGCACGTGCCGGACATGCCGGCACCACGTACTGGACAGACCAGAAACACCTGCCGGACCTGCCTGAACCACCTGCTGAGCACACCGGAACAACTTGCTCGACTCGCTGGAGCCACCTGCTGGACACCCCAAAATCACCAGCCAGCTATGCCAGAACCACTTGCCGTACACTCCGGAATCACCTGCTGGTTACACCAGAGCCACTTGGTGGACAATCCAGAATCACCTGCCGGACATGCCAGAACCACCTGTCACACATGCCGGAACCACGTGCCTGACACGCCGGAACCACCTCGCGGACAGACCGGAACCACCTACCAGACATGCCTGAACCACCTGCCGAGCATGCCGGAACCACCTGCCGGACACGCCAAAACCACCTGCGGGCTAGGCCAGAACCACTTGTAGGACTCTCCTGGAGCACCTGCCGGGCATGCGGGAACCACCTCTCAGACGTGCCAGAACCACGTGCGGCACATGACGGAACCCATTACCGGACAGACCGGAACCACCTGCTGGACACGCCAGAATCACCTGCCAAGAACACCGGAACCACCTGAACAGCTCGCCAGAAACACCTGCCGGACATGCCAAAATCACCTGCCGGCTACACCAGAACCTCTTGCCGGACACTCCGGAATCACCTGCCAGACATGATGCAACCAAATGTCAGACGTGCCAGAACCACGTGCCAGAGACACCGGATGCAACTGCCGAGCATGCCGGAACCTCCTGCTCAACTCGCTGTAACCACCTGCCGGGGACGCCAAAATCACCTGTCAGCTAGGCCAGAACCACGTGGCGGACTCTATGGAATCACCCGCCGGGCATGCCGGAACCAGCTCTCAGACGTGCCAGAAGCACGTGCCGGACACGCCGGAACCACCTACTAGAGAGACCGGAACCACCTGCCAGACCCGCCTGAACCACCTGCTGAGTACGCTGGAACAACCTGCTCTACTCGCTGGAGCCACCTGCTGGACACGCCAAAATCACCTGATGGCTACGCCAGCACCACTCGGCAGACAAGCCAGAATCACCTGCAGGGTATGCCGGAACCACCTCTCAGACGTGCCAGAACCCCTTGTCGGACACTCCGGAATCACCTGTCAGGCATGCCGGAACCACCTCTCGAGCGTGCCAGAATGACGTGCCAGAGACACCGGATGCACCTGCCGAGCACGCCGGAACCTCCTCTTCGACTCGCCGGAACCACCAGCCAGAGACGCCAAAATCCCCTGCCAGGTAGGCCAGAATCACATGGCGGACGCTCCGGAATCTCCCGCCGGGAAGGTAGGAACCACCTCTCAAACATACTGGAAGCACGTGCCGGACATGCCGGCACCACGTACTGGACAGACCAGAAACACCTGCCGGACCTGCCTGAACCACCTGCTGAGCACACCGGAACAACTTGCTCGACTCGCTGGAGCCACCTGCTGGACACCCCAAAATCACCAGCCAGCTATGCCAGAACCACTTGCCGTACACTCCGGAATCACCTGCTGGTTACACCAGAGCCACTTGGTGGACAATCCAGAATCACCTGCCGGACATGCCAGAACCACCTGTCACACATGCCGGAACCACGTGCCTGACACGCCGGAACCACCTCGCGGACAGACCGGAACCACCTACCAGACATGCCTGAACCACCTGCCGAGCATGCCGGAACCACCTGCCGGACACGCCAAAACCACCTGCGGGCTAGGCCAGAACCACTTGTAGGACTCTCCTGGAGCACCTGCCGGGCATGCGGGAACCACCTCTCAGACGTGCCAGAACCACGTGCGGCACATGACGGAACCCATTACCGGACAGACCGGAACCACCTGCTGGACACGCCAGAATCACCTGCCAAGAACACCGGAACCACCTGAACAGCTCGCCAGAAACACCTGCCGGACATGCCAAAATCACCTGCCGGCTACACCAGAACCTCTTGCCGGACACTCCGGAATCACCTGCCAGACATGATGCAACCAAATGTCAGACGTGCCAGAACCACGTGCCAGAGACACCGGATGCAACTGCCGAGCATGCCGGAACCTCCTGCTCAACTCGCTGTAACCACCTGCCGGGGACGCCAAAATCACCTGTCAGCTAGGCCAGAACCACGTGGCGGACTCTATGGAATCACCCGCCGGGCATGCCGGAACCAGCTCTCAGACGTGCCAGAAGCACGTGCCGGACACGCCGGAACCACCTACTAGAGAGACCGGAACCACCTGCCAGACCCGCCTGAACCACCTGCTGAGTACGCTGGAACAACCTGCTCTACTCGCTGGAGCCACCTGCTGGACACGCCAAAATCACCTGATGGCTACGCCAGCACCACTCGGCAGACAAGCCAGAATCACCTGCAGGGTATGCCGGAACCACCTCTCAGACGTGCCAGAACCCCTTGTCGGACACTCCGGAATCACCTGTCAGGCATGCCGGAACCACCTCTCGAGCGTGCCAGAATGACGTGCCAGAGACACCGGATGCACCTGCCGAGCACGCCGGAACCTCCTCTTCGACTCGCCGGAACCACCAGCCAGAGACGCCAAAATCCCCTGCCAGGTAGGCCAGAATCACATGGCGGACGCTCCGGAATCTCCCGCCGGGAAGGTAGGAACCACCTCTCAAACATACTGGAAGCACGTGCCGGACATGCCGGCACCACGTACTGGACAGACCAGAAACACCTGCCGGACCTGCCTGAACCACCTGCTGAGCACACCGGAACAACTTGCTCGACTCGCTGGAGCCACCTGCTGGACACCCCAAAATCACCAGCCAGCTATGCCAGAACCACTTGCCGTACACTCCGGAATCACCTGCTGGTTACACCAGAGCCACTTGGTGGACAATCCAGAATCACCTGCCGGACATGCCAGAACCACCTGTCACACATGCCGGAACCACGTGCCTGACACGCCGGAACCACCTCGCGGACAGACCGGAACCACCTACCAGACATGCCTGAACCACCTGCCGAGCATGCCGGAACCACCTGCCGGACACGCCAAAACCACCTGCGGGCTAGGCCAGAACCACTTGTAGGACTCTCCTGGAGCACCTGCCGGGCATGCGGGAACCACCTCTCAGACGTGCCAGAACCACGTGCGGCACATGACGGAACCCATTACCGGACAGACCGGAACCACCTGCTGGACACGCCAGAATCACCTGCCAAGAACACCGGAACCACCTGAACAGCTCGCCAGAAACACCTGCCGGACATGCCAAAATCACCTGCCGGCTACACCAGAACCTCTTGCCGGACACTCCGGAATCACCTGCCAGACATGATGCAACCAAATGTCAGACGTGCCAGAACCACGTGCCAGAGACACCGGATGCAACTGCCGAGCATGCCGGAACCTCCTGCTCAACTCGCTGTAACCACCTGCCGGGGACGCCAAAATCACCTGTCAGCTAGGCCAGAACCACGTGGCGGACTCTATGGAATCACCCGCCGGGCATGCCGGAACCAGCTCTCAGACGTGCCAGAAGCACGTGCCGGACACGCCGGAACCACCTACTAGAGAGACCGGAACCACCTGCCAGACCCGCCTGAACCACCTGCTGAGTACGCTGGAACAACCTGCTCTACTCGCTGGAGCCACCTGCTGGACACGCCAAAATCACCTGATGGCTACGCCAGCACCACTCGGCAGACAAGCCAGAATCACCTGCAGGGTATGCCGGAACCACCTCTCAGACGTGCCAGAACCCCTTGTCGGACACTCCGGAATCACCTGTCAGGCATGCCGGAACCACCTCTCGAGCGTGCCAGAATGACGTGCCAGAGACACCGGATGCACCTGCCGAGCACGCCGGAACCTCCTCTTCGACTCGCCGGAACCACCAGCCAGAGACGCCAAAATCCCCTGCCAGGTAGGCCAGAATCACATGGCGGACGCTCCGGAATCTCCCGCCGGGAAGGTAGGAACCACCTCTCAAACATACTGGAAGCACGTGCCGGACATGCCGGCACCACGTACTGGACAGACCAGAAACACCTGCCGGACCTGCCTGAACCACCTGCTGAGCACACCGGAACAACTTGCTCGACTCGCTGGAGCCACCTGCTGGACACCCCAAAATCACCAGCCAGCTATGCCAGAACCACTTGCCGTACACTCCGGAATCACCTGCTGGTTACACCAGAGCCACTTGGTGGACAATCCAGAATCACCTGCCGGACATGCCAGAACCACCTGTCACACATGCCGGAACCACGTGCCTGACACGCCGGAACCACCTCGCGGACAGACCGGAACCACCTACCAGACATGCCTGAACCACCTGCCGAGCATGCCGGAACCACCTGCCGGACACGCCAAAACCACCTGCGGGCTAGGCCAGAACCACTTGTAGGACTCTCCTGGAGCACCTGCCGGGCATGCGGGAACCACCTCTCAGACGTGCCAGAACCACGTGCGGCACATGACGGAACCCATTACCGGACAGACCGGAACCACCTGCTGGACACGCCAGAATCACCTGCCAAGAACACCGGAACCACCTGAACAGCTCGCCAGAAACACCTGCCGGACATGCCAAAATCACCTGCCGGCTACACCAGAACCTCTTGCCGGACACTCCGGAATCACCTGCCAGACATGATGCAACCAAATGTCAGACGTGCCAGAACCACGTGCCAGAGACACCGGATGCAACTGCCGAGCATGCCGGAACCTCCTGCTCAACTCGCTGTAACCACCTGCCGGGGACGCCAAAATCACCTGTCAGCTAGGCCAGAACCACGTGGCGGACTCTATGGAATCACCCGCCGGGCATGCCGGAACCAGCTCTCAGACGTGCCAGAAGCACGTGCCGGACACGCCGGAACCACCTACTAGAGAGACCGGAACCACCTGCCAGACCCGCCTGAACCACCTGCTGAGTACGCTGGAACAACCTGCTCTACTCGCTGGAGCCACCTGCTGGACACGCCAAAATCACCTGATGGCTACGCCAGCACCACTCGGCAGACAAGCCAGAATCACCTGCAGGGTATGCCGGAACCACCTCTCAGACGTGCCAGAACCCCTTGTCGGACACTCCGGAATCACCTGTCAGGCATGCCGGAACCACCTCTCGAGCGTGCCAGAATGACGTGCCAGAGACACCGGATGCACCTGCCGAGCACGCCGGAACCTCCTCTTCGACTCGCCGGAACCACCAGCCAGAGACGCCAAAATCCCCTGCCAGGTAGGCCAGAATCACATGGCGGACGCTCCGGAATCTCCCGCCGGGAAGGTAGGAACCACCTCTCAAACATACTGGAAGCACGTGCCGGACATGCCGGCACCACGTACTGGACAGACCAGAAACACCTGCCGGACCTGCCTGAACCACCT
Source organism: Equus asinus (assembly GCF_041296235.1). Taxonomy (NCBI): domain Eukaryota; kingdom Metazoa; phylum Chordata; class Mammalia; order Perissodactyla; family Equidae; genus Equus; species Equus asinus. The sequence continues at coordinate 220,813 of NW_027225125.1, forward strand.
GCTGAGCACACCGGAACAACTTGCTCGACTCGCTGGAGCCACCTGCTGGACACCCCAAAATCACCAGCCAGCTATGCCAGAACCACTTGCCGTACACTCCGGAATCACCTGCTGGTTACACCAGAGCCACTTGGTGGACAATCCAGAATCACCTGCCGGACATGCCAGAACCACCTGTCACACATGCCGGAACCACGTGCCTGACACGCCGGAACCACCTCGCGGACAGACCGGAACCACCTACCAGACATGCCTGAACCACCTGCCGAGCATGCCGGAACCACCTGCCGGACACGCCAAAATCACCTGCGGGCTAGGCCAGAACCACTTGTAGGACTCTCCTGGAGCACCTGCCGGGCATGCGGGAACCACCTCTCAGACGTGCCAGAACCACGTGCGGCACATGACGGAACCCATTACCGGACAGACCGGAACCACCTGCTGGACACGCCAGAATCACCTGCCAAGAACACCGGAACCACCTGAACAGCTCGCCAGAAACACCTGCCGGACATGCCAAAATCACCTGCCGGCTACACCAGAACCTCTTGCCGGACACTCCGGAATCACCTGCCAGACATGATGCAACCAAATGTCAGACGTGCCAGAACCACGTGCCAGAGACACCGGATGCAACTGCCGAGCATGCCGGAACCTCCTGCTCAACTCGCTGTAACCACCTGCCGGGGACGCCAAAATCACCTGTCAGCTAGGCCAGAACCACGTGGCGGACTCTATGGAATCACCCGCCGGGCATGCCGGAACCAGCTCTCAGACGTGCCAGAAGCACGTGCCGGACACGCCGGAACCACCTACTAGAGAGACCGGAACCACCTGCCAGACCCGCCTGAACCACCTGCTGAGTACGCTGGAACAACCTGCTCTACTCGCTGGAGCCACCTGCTGGACACGCCAAAATCACCTGATGGCTACGCCAGCACCACTCGGCAGACAAGCCAGAATCACCTGCAGGGTATGCCGGAACCACCTCTCAGACGTGCCAGAACCCCTTGTCGGACACTCCGGAATCACCTGTCAGGCATGCCGGAACCACCTCTCGAGCGTGCCAGAATGACGTGCCAGAGACACCGGATGCACCTGCCGAGCACGCCGGAACCTCCTCTTCGACTCGCCGGAACCACCAGCCAGAGACGCCAAAATCCCCTGCCAGGTAGGCCAGAATCACATGGCGGACGCTCCGGAATCTCCCGCCGGGAAGGTAGGAACCACCTCTCAAACATACTGGAAGCACGTGCCGGACATGCCGGCACCACGTACTGGACAGACCAGAAACACCTGCCGGACCTGCCTGAACCACCTGCTGAGCACACCGGAACAACTTGCTCGACTCGCTGGAGCCACCTGCTGGACACCCCAAAATCACCAGCCAGCTATGCCAGAACCACTTGCCGTACACTCCGGAATCACCTGCTGGTTACACCAGAGCCACTTGGTGGACAATCCAGAATCACCTGCCGGACATGCCAGAACCACCTGTCACACATGCCGGAACCACGTGCCTGACACGCCGGAACCACCTCGCGGACAGACCGGAACCACCTACCAGACATGCCTGAACCACCTGCCGAGCATGCCGGAACCACCTGCCGGACACGCCAAAACCACCTGCGGGCTAGGCCAGAACCACTTGTAGGACTCTCCTGGAGCACCTGCCGGGCATGCGGGAACCACCTCTCAGACGTGCCAGAACCACGTGCGGCACATGACGGAACCCATTACCGGACAGACCGGAACCACCTGCTGGACACGCCAGAATCACCTGCCAAGAACACCGGAACCACCTGAACAGCTCGCCAGAAACACCTGCCGGACATGCCAAAATCACCTGCCGGCTACACCAGAACCTCTTGCCGGACACTCCGGAATCACCTGCCAGACATGATGCAACCAAATGTCAGACGTGCCAGAACCACGTGCCAGAGACACCGGATGCAACTGCCGAGCATGCCGGAACCTCCTGCTCAACTCGCTGTAACCACCTGCCGGGGACGCCAAAATCACCTGTCAGCTAGGCCAGAACCACGTGGCGGACTCTATGGAATCACCCGCCGGGCATGCCGGAACCAGCTCTCAGACGTGCCAGAAGCACGTGCCGGACACGCCGGAACCACCTACTAGAGAGACCGGAACCACCTGCCAGACCCGCCTGAACCACCTGCTGAGTACGCTGGAACAACCTGCTCTACTCGCTGGAGCCACCTGCTGGACACGCCAAAATCACCTGATGGCTACGCCAGCACCACTCGGCAGACAAGCCAGAATCACCTGCAGGGTATGCCGGAACCACCTCTCAGACGTGCCAGAACCCCTTGTCGGACACTCCGGAATCACCTGTCAGGCATGCCGGAACCACCTCTCGAGCGTGCCAGAATGACGTGCCAGAGACACCGGATGCACCTGCCGAGCACGCCGGAACCTCCTCTTCGACTCGCCGGAACCACCAGCCAGAGACGCCAAAATCCCCTGCCAGGTAGGCCAGAATCACATGGCGGACGCTCCGGAATCTCCCGCCGGGAAGGTAGGAACCACCTCTCAAACATACTGGAAGCACGTGCCGGACATGCCGGCACCACGTACTGGACAGACCAGAAACACCTGCCGGACCTGCCTGAACCACCTGCTGAGCACACCGGAACAACTTGCTCGACTCGCTGGAGCCACCTGCTGGACACCCCAAAATCACCAGCCAGCTATGCCAGAACCACTTGCCGTACACTCCGGAATCACCTGCTGGTTACACCAGAGCCACTTGGTGGACAATCCAGAATCACCTGCCGGACATGCCAGAACCACCTGTCACACATGCCGGAACCACGTGCCTGACACGCCGGAACCACCTCGCGGACAGACCGGAACCACCTACCAGACATGCCTGAACCACCTGCCGAGCATGCCGGAACCACCTGCCGGACACGCCAAAACCACCTGCGGGCTAGGCCAGAACCACTTGTAGGACTCTCCTGGAGCACCTGCCGGGCATGCGGGAACCACCTCTCAGACGTGCCAGAACCACGTGCGGCACATGACGGAACCCATTACCGGACAGACCGGAACCACCTGCTGGACACGCCAGAATCACCTGCCAAGAACACCGGAACCACCTGAACAGCTCGCCAGAAACACCTGCCGGACATGCCAAAATCACCTGCCGGCTACACCAGAACCTCTTGCCGGACACTCCGGAATCACCTGCCAGACATGATGCAACCAAATGTCAGACGTGCCAGAACCACGTGCCAGAGACACCGGATGCAACTGCCGAGCATGCCGGAACCTCCTGCTCAACTCGCTGTAACCACCTGCCGGGGACGCCAAAATCACCTGTCAGCTAGGCCAGAACCACGTGGCGGACTCTATGGAATCACCCGCCGGGCATGCCGGAACCAGCTCTCAGACGTGCCAGAAGCACGTGCCGGACACGCCGGAACCACCTACTAGAGAGACCGGAACCACCTGCCAGACCCGCCTGAACCACCTGCTGAGTACGCTGGAACAACCTGCTCTACTCGCTGGAGCCACCTGCTGGACACGCCAAAATCACCTGATGGCTACGCCAGCACCACTCGGCAGACAAGCCAGAATCACCTGCAGGGTATGCCGGAACCACCTCTCAGACGTGCCAGAACCCCTTGTCGGACACTCCGGAATCACCTGTCAGGCATGCCGGAACCACCTCTCGAGCGTGCCAGAATGACGTGCCAGAGACACCGGATGCACCTGCTGAGCACGCCGGAACCTCCTCTTCGACTCGCCGGAACCACCAGCCAGAGACGCCAAAATCCCCTGCCAGGTAGGCCAGAATCACATGGCGGACGCTCCGGAATCTCCCGCCGGGAAGGTAGGAACCACCTCTCAAACATACTGGAAGCACGTGCCGGACATGCCGGCACCACGTACTGGACAGACCAGAAACACCTGCCGGACCTGCCTGAACCACCTGCTGAGCACACCGGAACAACTTGCTCGACTCGCTGGAGCCACCTGCTGGACACCCCAAAATCACCAGCCAGCTATGCCAGAACCACTTGCCGTACACTCCGGAATCACCTGCTGGTTACACCAGAGCCACTTGGTGGACAATCCAGAATCACCTGCCGGACATGCCAGAACCACCTGTCACACATGCCGGAACCACGTGCCTGACACGCCGGAACCACCTCGCGGACAGACCGGAACCACCTACCAGACATGCCTGAACCACCTGCCGAGCATGCCGGAACCACCTGCCGGACACGCCAAAACCACCTGCGGGCTAGGCCAGAACCACTTGTAGGACTCTCCTGGAGCACCTGCCGGGCATGCGGGAACCACCTCTCAGACGTGCCAGAACCACGTGCGGCACATGACGGAACCCATTACCGGACAGACCGGAACCACCTGCTGGACACGCCAGAATCACCTGCCAAGAACACCGGAACCACCTGAACAGCTCGCCAGAAACACCTGCCGGACATGCCAAAATCACCTGCCGGCTACACCAGAACCTCTTGCCGGACACTCCGGAATCACCTGCCAGACATGATGCAACCAAATGTCAGACGTGCCAGAACCACGTGCCAGAGACACCGGATGCAACTGCCGAGCATGCCGGAACCTCCTGCTCAACTCGCTGTAACCACCTGCCGGGGACGCCAAAATCACCTGTCAGCTAGGCCAGAACCACGTGGCGGACTCTATGGAATCACCCGCCGGGCATGCCGGAACCAGCTCTCAGACGTGCCAGAAGCACGTGCCGGACACGCCGGAACCACCTACTAGAGAGACCGGAACCACCTGCCAGACCCGCCTGAACCACCTGCTGAGTACGCTGGAACAACCTGCTCTACTCGCTGGAGCCACCTGCTGGACACGCCAAAATCACCTGATGGCTACGCCAGCACCACTTGGCAGACAAGCCAGAATCACCTGCAGGGTATGCCGGAACCACCTCTCAGACGTGCCAGAACCCCTTGTCGGACACTCCGGAATCACCTGTCAGGCATGCCGGAACCACCTCTCGAGCGTGCCAGAATGACGTGCCAGAGACACCGGATGCACCTGCCGAGCACGCCGGAACCTCCTCTTCGACTCGCCGGAACCACCAGCCAGAGACGCCAAAATCCCCTGCCAGGTAGGCCAGAATCACATGGCGGACGCTCCGGAATCTCCCGCCGGGAAGGTAGGAACCACCTCTCAAACATACTGGAAGCACGTGCCGGACATGCCGGCACCACGTACTGGACAGACCAGAAACACCTGCCGGACCTGCCTGAACCACCTGCTGAGCACACCGGAACAACTTGCTCGACTCGCTGGAGCCACCTGCTGGACACCCCAAAATCACCAGCCAGCTATGCCAGAACCACTTGCCGTACACTCCGGAATCACCTGCTGGTTACACCAGAGCCACTTGGTGGACAATCCAGAATCACCTGCCGGACATGCCAGAACCACCTGTCACACATGCCGGAACCACGTGCCTGACACGCCGGAACCACCTCGCGGACAGACCGGAACCACCTACCAGACATGCCTGAACCACCTGCCGAGCATGCCGGAACCACCTGCCGGACACGCCAAAACCACCTGCGGGCTAGGCCAGAACCACTTGTAGGACTCTCCTGGAGCACCTGCCGGGCATGCGGGAACCACCTCTCAGACGTGCCAGAACCACGTGCGGCACATGACGGAACCCATTACCGGACAGACCGGAACCACCTGCTGGACACGCCAGAATCACCTGCCAAGAACACCGGAACCACCTGAACAGCTCGCCAGAAACACCTGCCGGACATGCCAAAATCACCTGCCGGCTACACCAGAACCTCTTGCCGGACACTCCGGAATCACCTGCCAGACATGATGCAACCAAATGTCAGACGTGCCAGAACCACGTGCCAGAGACACCGGATGCAACTGCCGAGCATGCCGGAACCTCCTGCTCAACTCGCTGTAACCACCTGCCGGGGACGCCAAAATCACCTGTCAGCTAGGCCAGAACCACGTGGCGGACTCTATGGAATCACCCGCCGGGCATGCCGGAACCAGCTCTCAGACGTGCCAGAAGCACGTGCCGGACACGCCGGAACCACCTACTAGAGAGACCGGAACCACCTGCCAGACCCGCCTGAACCACCTGCTGAGTACGCTGGAACAACCTGCTCTACTCGCTGGAGCCACCTGCTGGACACGCCAAAATCACCTGATGGCTACGCCAGCACCACTCGGCAGACAAGCCAGAATCACCTGCAGGGTATGCCGGAACCACCTCTCAGACGTGCCAGAACCCCTTGTCGGACACTCCGGAATCACCTGTCAGGCATGCCGGAACCACCTCTCGAGCGTGCCAGAATGACGTGCCAGAGACACCGGATGCACCTGCCGAGCACGCCGGAACCTCCTCTTCGACTCGCCGGAACCACCAGCCAGAGACGCCAAAATCCCCTGCCAGGTAGGCCAGAATCACATGGCGGACGCTCCGGAATCTCCCGCCGGGAAGGTAGGAACCACCTCTCAAACATACTGGAAGCACGTGCCGGACATGCCGGCACCACGTACTGGACAGACCAGAAACACCTGCCGGACCTGCCTGAACCACCTGCTGAGCACACCGGAACAACTTGCTCGACTCGCTGGAGCCACCTGCTGGACACCCCAAAATCACCAGCCAGCTATGCCAGAACCACTTGCCGTACACTCCGGAATCACCTGCTGGTTACACCAGAGCCACTTGGTGGACAATCCAGAATCACCTGCCGGACATGCCAGAACCACCTGTCACACATGCCGGAACCACGTGCCTGACACGCCGGAACCACCTCGCGGACAGACCGGAACCACCTACCAGACATGCCTGAACCACCTGCCGAGCATGCCGGAACCACCTGCCGGACACGCCAAAACCACCTGCGGGCTAGGCCAGAACCACTTGTAGGACTCTCCTGGAGCACCTGCCGGGCATGCGGGAACCACCTCTCAGACGTGCCAGAACCACGTGCGGCACATGACGGAACCCATTACCGGACAGACCGGAACCACCTGCTGGACACGCCAGAATCACCTGCCAAGAACACCGGAACCACCTGAACAGCTCGCCAGAAACACCTGCCGGACATGCCAAAATCACCTGCCGGCTACACCAGAACCTCTTGCCGGACACTCCGGAATCACCTGCCAGACATGATGCAACCAAATGTCAGACGTGCCAGAACCACGTGCCAGAGACACCGGATGCAACTGCCGAGCATGCCGGAACCTCCTGCTCAACTCGCTGTAACCACCTGCCGGGGACGCCAAAATCACCTGTCAGCTAGGCCAGAACCACGTGGCGGACTCTATGGAATCACCCGCCGGGCATGCCGGAACCAGCTCTCAGACGTGCCAGAAGCACGTGCCGGACACGCCGGAACCACCTACTAGAGAGACCGGAACCACCTGCCAGACCCGCCTGAACCACCTGCTGAGTACGCTGGAACAACCTGCTCTACTCGCTGGAGCCACCTGCTGGACACGCCAAAATCACCTGATGGCTACGCCAGCACCACTCGGCAGACAAGCCAGAATCACCTGCAGGGTATGCCGGAACCACCTCTCAGACGTGCCAGAACCCCTTGTCGGACACTCCGGAATCACCTGTCAGGCATGCCGGAACCACCTCTCGAGCGTGCCAGAATGACGTGCCAGAGACACCGGATGCACCTGCCGAGCACGCCGGAACCTCCTCTTCGACTCGCCGGAACCACCAGCCAGAGACGCCAAAATCCCCTGCCAGGTAGGCCAGAATCACATGGCGGACGCTCCGGAATCTCCCGCCGGGAAGGTAGGAACCACCTCTCAAACATACTGGAAGCACGTGCCGGACATGCCGGCACCACGTACTGGACAGACCAGAAACACCTGCCGGACCTGCCTGAACCACCTGCTGAGCACACCGGAACAACTTGCTCGACTCGCTGGAGCCACCTGCTGGACACCCCAAAATCACCAGCCAGCTATGCCAGAACCACTTGCCGTACACTCCGGAATCACCTGCTGGTTACACCAGAGCCACTTGGTGGACAATCCAGAATCACCTGCCGGACATGCCAGAACCACCTGTCACACATGCCGGAACCACGTGCCTGACACGCCGGAACCACCTCGCGGACAGACCGGAACCACCTACCAGACATGCCTGAACCACCTGCCGAGCATGCCGGAACCACCTGCCGGACACGCCAAAACCACCTGCGGGCTAGGCCAGAACCACTTGTAGGACTCTCCTGGAGCACCTGCCGGGCATGCGGGAACCACCTCTCAGACGTGCCAGAACCACGTGCGGCACATGACGGAACCCATTACCGGACAGACCGGAACCACCTGCTGGACACGCCAGAATCACCTGCCAAGAACACCGGAACCACCTGAACAGCTCGCCAGAAACACCTGCCGGACATGCCAAAATCACCTGCCGGCTACACCAGAACCTCTTGCCGGACACTCCGGAATCACCTGCCAGACATGATGCAACCAAATGTCAGACGTGCCAGAACCACGTGCCAGAGACACCGGATGCAACTGCCGAGCATGCCGGAACCTCCTGCTCAACTCGCTGTAACCACCTGCCGGGGACGCCAAAATCACCTGTCAGCTAGGCCAGAACCACGTGGCGGACTCTATGGAATCACCCGCCGGGCATGCCGGAACCAGCTCTCAGACGTGCCAGAAGCACGTGCCGGACACGCCGGAACCACCTACTAGAGAGACCGGAACCACCTGCCAGACCCGCCTGAACCACCTGCTGAGTACGCTGGAACAACCTGCTCTACTCGCTGGAGCCACCTGCTGGACACGCCAAAATCACCTGATGGCTACGCCAGCACCACTCGGCAGACAAGCCAGAATCACCTGCAGGGTATGCCGGAACCACCTCTCAGACGTGCCAGAACCCCTTGTCGGACACTCCGGAATCACCTGTCAGGCATGCCGGAACCACCTCTCGAGCGTGCCAGAATGACGTGCCAGAGACACCGGATGCACCTGCCGAGCACGCCGGAACCTCCTCTTCGACTCGCCGGAACCACCAGCCAGAGACGCCAAAATCCCCTGCCAGGTAGGCCAGAATCACATGGCGGACGCTCCGGAATCTCCCGCCGGGAAGGTAGGGACCACCTCTCAAACATACTGGAAGCACGTGCCGGACATGCCGGCACCACGTACTGGACAGACCAGAAACACCTGCCGGACCTGCCTGAACCACCTGCTGAGCACACCGGAACAACTTGCTCGACTCGCTGGAGCCACCTGCTGGACACCCCAAAATCACCAGCCAGCTATGCCAGAACCACTTGCCGTACACTCCGGAATCACCTGCTGGTTACACCAGAGCCACTTGGTGGACAATCCAGAATCACCTGCCGGACATGCCAGAACCACCTGTCACACATGCCGGAACCACGTGCCTGACACGCCGGAACCACCTCGCGGACAGACCGGAACCACCTACCAGACATGCCTGAACCACCTGCCGAGCATGCCGGAACCACCTGCCGGACACGCCAAAACCACCTGCGGGCTAGGCCAGAACCACTTGTAGGACTCTCCTGGAGCACCTGCCGGGCATGCGGGAACCACCTCTCAGACGTGCCAGAACCACGTGCGGCACATGACGGAACCCATTACCGGACAGACCGGAACCACCTGCTGGACACGCCAGAATCACCTGCCAAGAACACCGGAACCACCTGAACAGCTCGCCAGAAACACCTGCCGGACATGCCAAAATCACCTGCCGGCTACACCAGAACCTCTTGCCGGACACTCCGGAATCACCTGCCAGACATGATGCAACCAAATGTCAGACGTGCCAGAACCACGTGCCAGAGACACCGGATGCAACTGCCGAGCATGCCGGAACCTCCTGCTCAACTCGCTGTAACCACCTGCCGGGGACGCCAAAATCACCTGTCAGCTAGGCCAGAACCACGTGGCGGACTCTATGGAATCACCCGCCGGGCATGCCGGAACCAGCTCTCAGACGTGCCAGAAGCACGTGCCGGACACGCCGGAACCACCTACTAGAGAGACCGGAACCACCTGCCAGACCCGCCTGAACCACCTGCTGAGTACGCTGGAACAACCTGCTCTACTCGCTGGAGCCACCTGCTGGACACGCCAAAATCACCTGATGGCTACGCCAGCACCACTCGGCAGACAAGCCAGAATCACCTGCAGGGTATGCCGGAACCACCTCTCAGACGTGCCAGAACCCCTTGTCGGACACTCCGGAATCACCTGTCAGGCATGCCGGAACCACCTCTCGAGCGTGCCAGAATGACGTGCCAGAGACACCGGATGCACCTGCCGAGCACGCCGGAACCTCCTCTTCGACTCGCCGGAACCACCAGCCAGAGACGCCAAAATCCCCTGCCAGGTAGGCCAGAATCACATGGCGGATGCTCCGGAATCTCGCGCCGGGAAGGTAGGGACCACCTCTCAAACATACTGGAAGCACGTGCCGGACATGCCGGCACCACGTACTGGACAGACCAGAAACACCTGCCGGACCTGCCTGAACCACCTGCTGAGCACACCGGAACAACTTGCTCGACTCGCTGGAGCCACCTGCTGGACACCCCAAAATCACCAGCCAGCTATGCCAGAACCACTTGCCGTACACTCCGGAATCACCTGCTGGTTACACCAGAGCCACTTGGTGGACAATCCAGAATCACCTGCCGGACATGCCAGAACCACCTGTCACACATGCCGGAACCACGTGCCTGACACGCCGGAACCACCTCGCGGACAGACCGGAACCACCTACCAGACATGCCTGAACCACCTGCCGAGCATGCCGGAACCACCTGCCGGACACGCCAAAACCACCTGCGGGCTAGGCCAGAACCACTTGTAGGACTCTCCTGGAGCACCTGCCGGGCATGCGGGAACCACCTCTCAGACGTGCCAGAACCACGTGCGGCACATGACGGAACCCATTACCGGACAGACCGGAACCACCTGCTGGACACGCCAGAATCACCTGCCAAGAACACCGGAACCACCTGAACAGCTCGCCAGAAACACCTGCCGGACATGCCAAAATCACCTGCCGGCTACACCAGAACCTCTTGCCGGACACTCCGGAATCACCTGCCAGACATGATGCAACCAAATGTCAGACGTGCCAGAACCACGTGCCAGAGACACCGGATGCAACTGCCGAGCATGCCGGAACCTCCTGCTCAACTCGCTGTAACCACCTGCCGGGGACGCCAAAATCACCTGTCAGCTAGGCCAGAACCACGTGGCGGACTCTATGGAATCACCCGCCGGGCATGCCGGAACCAGCTCTCAGACGTGCCAGAAGCACGTGCCGGACACGCCGGAACCACCTACTAGAGAGACCGGAACCACCTGCCAGACCCGCCTGAACCACCTGCTGAGTACGCTGGAACAACCTGCTCTACTCGCTGGAGCCACCTGCTGGACACGCCAAAATCACCTGATG